>NW_003852484.1:6915294-6919532 GCF_000181295.1 Otolemur garnettii | reverse complement strand
CATGTTCTAAAGGTGAATATTGACAGTTCTAAAAATGTCAGTATCGGAGGATCTTACCACTCACTTGTGGACTTGAGTGAAGTTTCCTTCCTTCCTCCTCACTTACCTCATCCCTGCAGGACAATGGTGGCCCTCTTCTAGAGAGGACAAAGACAGCTCCATGTGCGAACCTGGCGAACCACCTCCTTCCCTCCAATCCAAAGGCACATACCTCAACTTTGAAAAAAATAAAACAGAAGAGCAACATTTAGCACCACCCCACAACTGGCTGTGAGATAGCACCTGTCACTGGATCTGCCTCCGCCTCTGGCACGGTTCCTACCCCCCCCCCACCCCCCGCCAGCTGTGTCTGGTACAATGGAGTTGGCAGGGCTGCAGGGACCTCTAAGCATCAATAGGACAGCCTTGCAAGATATATATGAGATGCTGGAATGACATACTATTTAGCCCTGCAAGGAGGGGTTGACTGACACTTCCCAAACCAGCACCCGAGAGCAGCAGAGGTTGAGGAAGGCTGTACTCCGTGGCAGTCATGTTCCTTCCACTGCTGGGGGGGCCTTTCTGTTCTTCTGTCACCAGTATCACTTGCCCAACATTCTGTCTCTTCTTCCCACCCTTCTGAGCTTTGCTGCTCTCTTCTGTCCTCTGTTAGAAAGTTCTTAAAACCTGTTATTCAAGTCGGCTACCTTTTTCTATTTCTCAAGGTGCACATGCACAGGAAAAGACAGGCTCACCGCTGATCCCTGCTGAGGCTTCCCCCATGGGTGAAAAAGGGTGATTCCCTCATCCTGATAGAACTTCCAAGGTCACAGTAATAACGTGAGCCCTCTCCCACTCCCATTCTGTCAGCATGTTTGAGGGACACAAAAGCCCCCTGTAAGAGGTATGTACCTAGACAAGTTATCCCATATCTATCACAAGACTATTTTTTATGCTGTACAAATTCCCCAGCTTTGCAGCAGGGAAATCCCACATTAAACAGACTGTCTGAGATTTGCAGTGGATATAAAAACTGGGGACCTTGCTTGCCTTTTTCCCAGGGCAGACAGCCTTCCTCGAGTCCATGCTAAGATTTTCCTAAAATCTTAAGCTATTGTAGAGACCTAGATTCTGTATAGATACACTTTATTTTAAAGGTTAAAAATTACTTGTGCATTTAAAAAATGAGTTTGGAAGAAATACATCCCAATAGTTGTTAGAGTGGTGAAATTATACATGACTTATTTTTCTAAACTTTTATGTTGACTTTTTTCAACCTAAAATGTGGAGGACAAATGGTACAAGAATGTCTCAAGATCTTCACCATTGATAAAATTCCCTATAAGACCAGACTATTTCTTTGATTAGATTTCTGTTTCCTATATATAAAACAATTTCTGTCTTCTCCTCCTTGGTAAGAAAATTGAATTGTAGATCCATCCATCCATCCATCCATCCATCCATCCATCCCTGCTCTTTCCATTCCTGCTATAGAGGAACCAAGTAAAGAAGCCACAAACTGCCTTAAAAAGAAAAAGAAAAAAAAAAAGAAAGAAAGAAACAGCGGCAGCCACAGGCACTAATGTGAGAAGCTGGAGAAGGTGTCGTTTTTCACTCAAACTGACATTTAAGCTGTTTCATAAATATGAAATCAAACTTGAGGGTCCAGATGGACTGCCGCCCCCTCTGCCTTTTGTTGGAATGACATGCTATTTACCAGCCTCAAAAGGGGGACTGAGGAATGAAACTTTGAGATGATGAGTCACTGCGGAAAATGATTGATGAGTGATGAATGAACTGGTGATTTTTTTCATACACGAATCAGCAGAGAGCTTCTGTACGATGGACAGTGATCACTAGCGCATTCTACAGCCACAGTTGAACTGTGACAGGAGTGAGGTGCACACATTTCCCGGGCACCAAACAGAGAACAAGTCACAGTTTATCACTCACCCACATGTACGTGGAGGCCTTGTCAAAAGGGTCACTTTTATTCTGGGTGATTCCATAGCAGCAGTTGTTCCATATCATATCTGCATCATAAAAAGAGCATCAGAGGAAGCCAAATATAAAATGTGAGTTTTCAGGATGTAGGCACCTGCCAGGATCTTCAAATCATGAACTATTTGTGACGTTTCCAAGAGGAAGTGCTTCCTAGAGCACTGTTTTTGGAGGTGAGCATTGCAGAACTTTGTCCACATCTCCTAAGTCCCATGGAACTAGAACTGAAAGAAAGGAAGGAGATTTTGGAGGCTCTGCTGCCACTTTCACAACATCAAGCCATGCCCTGGGACGTACCTCCTGTTGCCACAATAGGCTCCCAAAGTAGTAAGCTAGAATGTCGTTCTCCACCATTTGGAGGATGCTCAGAGAGGATCTTGGCATTTGTCTCTCATTCCTCCTTATAACTCAGGAGTCTCTCTTTGCAGAAAAACAAAAAGATAGCCCCATTTATTTTATGGCTGTTGCTGAAAGAAATCATGGAAATTGTTTTTTTAACATCCTACTTCAATTACAGAAAGAAAATTTTGGTGATGTCCATAAGCTTATATTTTCATTGTTGTTTCATAGACAAAAACGTGAGGTTGCACAGGGCACTTTTCTTCACTGAAAATATAATGGTGATCTGCAGGTGTTAGCAGTAACCTTGCCCCGTGTGTCACCCTGATTGGGCAGAAAAGACCTTTTATAAAAGGATAGATTCCAGCTTGTTTGTTCTAATTCTTTGAAGATACTACCTTTGTATGCGCCCGAGCACCCAGAGGAGAGAAGCCTCGTTATATTTCAAAAGAGTAAGGTTCATGAACAGCAATATTGGAGAGCTGTTCTACTTACTTCTGCCAAGGACAGTTCTACAAAATAGAATCTTCCAGACAGAGCTTAAGGTCAGCACAAATGTTAGGGTAGGAAAAACTCCCTCCCTATAACTCTCCCCAGGCCAGTGACAGCATAATCCTCACCAAGGCAGCACCCACGTTCCATCCGGCTCCAACTTTGGATTTCCCCACCTCATGCCACCTTCAGGGGATCTGATCAGGTACGACCTGCCAGCTTTGCACCTACCTCTGACCTGATGCGTATTTGCAAACAGGGCAGGGAAGAGCAGCTGCTGAGTCACCTGCTGAAGGATGATGAGAACTGGCAGTGAGAATCTATTCTACAGAATAAGGAATTTGGCGAGAGAGAGAAGGAGGTACAGAAGTGGGGGAGAAGAATGTCTGCGGAGCATGTGGCAGGCCATGTCTCCCCTCTTAGAGTCTTCAGTTATCACTGGTCAGCGGCATGCTGGCACATGTGTGTCTTTCTCTTGATGGACTACAGTGAAGAAAGACATTTCCTACCAGTATATATTTTTTAAAAAATGTTGACCCAGAAGATCTTTGTTATTTAGCATGATTTGATTACCATTTGTACAACTTTCAATTTTCTAGATAAGAAGTTTTCTTGAATGGGCTATGGGATTTCTTGCCTGCCAGACTTACAAATTCCAGATGCAATGTCTTATCTTCACATGCAGAAATTTTCAGCAGTGAACTACAATCTCAGTAAAGCTCCATTACAAAGATGAGAATATGTGCATTAATTCAGGGCACTCAGAACCAACATGAAATGTGATATACAGTCAACAAGGAGCCATAAAGAGAACTGGTTTCTCCTCTGCTGTGCAGAATCCTAACCATTTCATTGAGACACTGGGCCATATGCTGTTAACTTCCACACTGGAAGAAATTCAAAAGTTTAGCCATAGAAAGTTCTAACTCAGTGGTAAATATTGAAACCTACATTCAATTTAATTTTTAAAATTTCCCAATTGAATATTCTGTGTACAGCACTGCACTGGACATTAATTAGGATATTTAAAAAGTTGTTTTCTTTCTATATCTAATACCATATATGTTTGCTATAAAAAAATTAAATAATAGCACAAGACAGTAAATAGTTAAGTTCTCAACTAGATCACATTGCAGACCCATTGCCCGCCCCATAGTGAGTATGTGATCCCCTATGAAGAGCAATGGAGATAACACAAGGGTAAGTTTGCTATCAGGGGCTGTATTTACTATCCTAATCTGAAATAAGATGACTAGAAATGACTCTTATCTACCTCAAATAGGTTTAGCTGCAGTGGGAGAAAGATCTGAAACTAAGGACTTCCCCAGGTAAGTAGAGAGCATCCATAGATGTGATAACGGGCAACAGGTAGGAGACAAGACAGGCAAACAGTCTCAGAGAGGTCCTGGGATTACAGATGCAACAGC
>NW_003852484.1:6902797-6915218 GCF_000181295.1 Otolemur garnettii | reverse complement strand
AAATGTGAGGGCTCAAGGCAGAATCCCAGCTGTATGGCTGCTTTACAAGCTGTCTGGGGAAGACAGAAAAAAGCTACACTCTCAACCATAAGAAATTAGGCGTGAAAAGTCTTCAGAATAGGGCATGAGATTTTAGAGAACAAGATAGGTGTCCAAAGGCAGGAGGTGGCTTCAGAAACAAGACAGTGTAATCTAGTGATCAGGAGCACAGACTGGAGGCAGACATGCGGGAACTGTAACTAATATTTATACACCACACTATATAGTTTCCAAGTGTTTTCATATTGTATATAGGTCCTCCTCTCTTTAATAGATTTATTCATTGTGAGTTAAAAGTCTCTCTAATATATTTTTTTTTTTTTGCAGTTTTTGGCCGGGGCTGGGTTTGAACCTGCCACCTCCAGCATATGGGGCCAGTGCCCTATGCCTTTGAGCCACAGGCACCGCCCAGTCTCTCTAATCTTTCTTGTTCTTCTTTTCTACCCTTTATTTCTTCCTTCTTAATTTATTCCTCCCCCTCTTTCTCTTCTTTCTTCAAAAATCTCCCTGCTATCTGGAAGAGGTTCAGTGATATACTCAGAAAAGAGACCAGGAGAGGTTCAAGCCAAGCTTAATGAAAAGGGAGTGAGACCGCCTAGGGAAAGATGGCAGCTGCACCATGAGTGGTTCAGGGCTTGTTTTTATGCCGGGTACAGGGGAAGGAAGATTCCACAGGTTGCTGGAAGGCTTTGGTGGACTAGGGTCTTTCTAGTGGAACTCTAGGGGTGGGACCAGGTAGGCCTTTTGTTCTGAGAGGAGAGGTGGGAGAAGAGCTCAGGCCCCTAACACTATCGCATTCCCTATGTAAAATATTCCCATTAATTTTGCCTTAGTGGGTCACTATTTTCCTCATCATCACATCCCTTTGGTTATTACAGGCTAAGACTGCTTAACTGGATTTCAAACACTACGACTGTCAAGTCATTTCCTTTTCATTCAGCTGTAATTGTCAGTTTACATTTCATAACTCCGTGGTGTAGGGGTTAAGCTGAGTGAAGCCAGGCCTGGGTTTTCTCCTCATGTTGATAGTAGACTGTTGACAAGATCAGATCCTGAGCCTCTTGCACTCTTCCTGCTTCGTGTTTCTTTGCCTTGGGGGTGGGGGAGGCAACTGGCAAGTCAAGGCGATGGATGGAACGGGATAGGTGTAAAGAGCAAGAGCCCAGGCTCTGCTGAGTCCTGTTGCTAGGCAACAGCATGCAGGGAGCAGGCACATGCATATGCCTGCTAGCATCCTGTTGTCTTAGCAACAGAACATTTGGGTGAAGGGCTGGGGGAGGAGGGAAACTGGGTTCAAAATATTCAAAGTTCTCAGATCCTCGGATATCCCTTCAGCCTGAACCCTATGTCTTCATCGTCTTAATCTTTCTCATGTTCACGGAAGCTGAAGTTGCCATCTTTAAAGAAAGAAAGACATTAGTTCATCACCCAACATTTGTATGAGGTCTTTCCTCAGAGCTCGGCATTACCCAAGTCACATCGCAGTTCATTAGAGCCCATCCACCTCCAAGTCCTCTGGTGCTCCGCATGGCAGGGCCTATTCTATGGAATTTTAAAATTATCTCTTGCTCTAAGTACAGCCCTGTGGGACAGAAATTAAATGTTCACTTGTATGGAAATTTAAATTCTAGGTTTTTTGGTAGGGGAAATGATTCTAAGTCATTACCATCAGCTCCAAGGCTGTCACTTGTGAGCTTTTCAGTCAGTTACAAAGACGAAGGAAAAGGATAGAGGACAGGATGGCCTCCCTTCTCCCGACAGACCCTGCATGATGATCAGGATTTACTGCATTCTGTCCAGTCTGTAACCCACTGGTCCTTCACACTTGACCATTCTCCCTTAAGCATTGGGGCCATCGCTTCTTCGTCTCTGAGTTCTTTTATCTCTGCCACAGTTCCTGGCACATGGTAGGTGAATCCCTTTTGAATGTGACAGTGTATAAACTGGAAAATATCTGCAACATTATGTAGACAAGGATCTTATGCCTAAAATAATAACAATAGAGTTTATTGAAGTTCCTCTTGATACCAAACACTACATTAAGTGCATTACATAAGTTATTTTCATTTTCATCTTCCCTGCAAGATAGAGTGTAGAAAAGTAATTTTACAATTAGGAATCAAAATAGTTAAGTGACTTAACCAAGGCCACAAAGCTAGTAAATGCAGTTAAGCTAATAAAAATTGTTAACATTCAAACCAAAATTAGTCTGACTCAAAATTCCACATGCTTTCTCAACATGTACTCTGCTAAATAGCCAGAAAAAAAATGTGTGTGAATCCTGTAAAATCACACGTATTTGTTAGATCGGAAACCTTTTAAAGGAGCTAAAATATGTTTTATATAACATTAAAGAAATGGCTTTTTTCTTCATAGCTTTAATGCAATAACTTATGAAAAGAAAATCATCTTGCCAAATGGGAAAGCTGATCCTATACCAAAATGTTCATTAAAAAGTGTTGAGAGCCCTTTTGAAGAAGCTATGGAATAACTCTAGAGTTAGTCCCATTGAAAAGAAAGTTTGAATTTTGGAAATGCTTATGGAAGGACGGAAAACTGTGAAGCTAACAGTAGAAAATCAATTGTTCCATGAAAATCAAATATAAGCAAAATATAAGACTCCTCTGAAACCGTGATGATTCCTTCTTAGCAGCAGCACAAAGCCCCAGGTCAGTGAGTACACAGGGAGCAAAGTGCTGATAGCAGAGGGGCGACCTTCACATTCAGGGCTCTTGTCTCAGACCCTCGAATCTGCATGCACATAGAAGACACAGGGCATGCTGACTCCATCAGTCAGCTAGACGTGTCCAAGCTTGCCTGACCCAGACTTAAACCAGTACCCTCACCAGACACCTTTATTCCTCATTCAAAAGGTAAGTTCAAGCATACTCAGAAAGTTCTTTTTTCATATTCTTCATTTCCCGAGATAAAGGATCCACTCTAAATATTAATAGGGATCAGGCAGACTCTGCCTATTACTATCAATATCCTGGTGTCAAGGGTGTACAAAATCAGGTTGACAGGTTAATAGCTTCATAAAGGATCCTGCTTAAGGGTCAGTGCCAAACACCTCCCTGGGCAGAGCATAAGTCAGTCTGCAAACACAAAATAGGCCTTCTAGTTTTTCTACCCAGAGCTGTATGAAGTAACTATGTTGCAGAGCACTAAAGTAATGCAATATATCACATATAAAGTAATGCTTAAATGTGTAAAAATAAAATGAGAAAAACATACTAATTGTCCCCAAAATGTCCATTCTATCTTTCTTTCATAACCATAGAATGTTTAACTAGACACACGGCCACTCAGGCAAGAGTCTGGCTAATAAGATAAAAGTGGAACTATTGTGAGGAAGTTTCTGAAACTCTTTAGGAATCAGCTATTGCATTAACTTTGCTCCTCTTCTATTCTTTCCTCCCCCCGCCCCGCCAATGCAACATAGATGTCACCTCAGATTATGAGAGAAAGAGCCACAACTAGTGATGGCAGAATGAGGAGCTTGAAGGAGCTCGAGTCCCCAAGACACAGCAGGACAAAGCCACTAGCCCAGCTCAAAAGTCATGCCACCACATTTTATAAAGGAGAGAAGAGAGCATCTATCTCTTTAAAGCTTCTATTTGTTGGGATTTTATTGTTACTTGCAGCCAGATTCAATCTTAAGTAATATGCCAAGATGATAGCATAGCTCTTGTAGCCTAATTGGCTATCAAGGCAGGTAATAATTTGAATGACCTATAGCAGAGAAGAAATCCTGAATAGAAATGAGGATCTGAATTGCCCCATGATGAGACATTCTCATCTTTCACTAGTAATCTAAAGAACCCTTGTCATTTTTATTAAAGGTATAACTTTTCTCAAAGATGTAATTTTTCTCATAGTATAAAGAATAAGATGTTCTCTTCTAAGAGGTATTGTCACCATAGCCCTGTACTAATAACAAAGCAAAACTAGAGGCCAGTGGTGAAACTTATCTAGCAAAATGGATAAAAATAAGATATGACTTAATGTCTTTTCAATGTTTAAAGAAAATGTGTACACTGAAAATTTGTATTATCTACACTGTACTGTCCAATGGAAATATAATGCCAGCCACAAGTGTGAGACATACGCCATTCTAAATTTTCCAGTAACTACACTTAAAAAAGCAAAATAAACAACTAAACATAATTTAACAATATATTTTATTTGCTCCACTATATCAAAATTATTATAACCATTATACAAGAATATTATCCATGTAAAATATTGATTTTCTATACAAAGACTTCATATTTCATACTCTACTTTTCAATGGGGGCTAGCCACATTTCAGATAGGTGCTCAGCAACCACTGTGGCTAGTGACTACCACAATAAACAGCAGAAATCTACGATATGCCATCTATTTATTAGTAGAAATAATAAGATTTTTTTAAAATATCCTGTGCCTCCAAATTTCCCAAGCCCAATCATGGTTTTCTGATTTATTGTCATAATTGTATATAACCATTAAAAGTGAAAGTGACTTTTTGTAGGAAAGGTAGCTACCAAAATAGTTATGCTATTATTATGACTCGTAATAATTTACTCAAATCTGACCAGAGATGAGGTTTTCCTTTGGTTCTAACCTTATATCTACAGCTGCATTTTAGCCTATCCTTCTGGTTCTGTCTGCCACAGGCAAGAGACACAGCAATGCAATGGCTCTACATAATAAAGCTCCATGTAAAGAAGCAGAAAACTCTAGAGACATTCTCATCTTACCAGGGTGCAAAGGTAGTGGTGATTTAGAAGGACCAAACCCCAGCCCCAAAGCATTCAGCATCAGAGTTCCCTTCTTCCAGTTCACTCACAACTACTTCCATTTTTTAGCCTTGAACTAAGGCCACAGACACTGTGATTGCTTTCCTTCAACCACAAAGCAATACTGAATGTAATTTCACACTCCGAGGTTTACTTACACATTACAACTTTTAAAAGAAGAATTAGAAGAAAATGAGGACTAGGAAGAGAATGATGAAGAGGAGGTGGAAAGATAAAGAAGTAACAGCAGAAGAGGAAGAATAGGAACACGTGTGGAATGTCTATACAGGAAGCAATCACATGACCTGAGATCTGAGATTGGTACATAAACCTGAGAGAAATGTCTACTTCAACTACCTTCCTCATTGGAAATTCAAGCACCAGTGATATATTTCTTTGAGCTAAAACTAAGAGTCCGTGCTTAGTTGGTTAAAAGGCAAATAATCGTAGGAGGTAAAATACCAAACCTCCAAGTCTTAATACATTTCCATTCATCAAATACAAGTAGTTTGGTCAACTCAGCAGGCTCTAGAGAGGCAGGCACAGGTTCTGATGTGCATGTAGGAAACATCTGGGAAACAGGAGCTCTAAGCCATCCATGCATTAGTATGATGACCTGGGTGACCTACAGATAGGGTCACCAGCAGCAGAAGAAGATGCTGTCGAGATGACAGAGGTTACCAAACCCTATCCTTTCCCACAACTGAGAGCCAGCCCTGCCTAGGACTGCCACTATTTACTATGAATATATGACTTTGGGTTATCTGTACTTACTTCTTGAAAATATAAAGAATGTAGCATGTCACTGTCACTTCAATTCACATGTTTTATTAGGATCAGCTTCTCTTCCTTGGGCCCAGTAAGCTTTTGGCTTTTAAGTTTGTTTCACCCATCATAACAAAATAAACCTCCAGCTCTTCAGAATTTTAAAATTCAACTGCATAGTCAGTTGAAAACTGATACTTGACAACAAAACTCAGAAATTTCTGAGTACTAAGAAACATCCTACAGTTCAAAATTTAAAAACAGAAATTGATTTTACTTCATAGCTCATGAGAGCTTAAGTATTGAGTCATTCAATGACAATGATAGAGTTGCTACTGTGTGCCTGGCCCAGATGCTCAGAGCAAAGCAGTAGTAATAGACAGGATAACACATGCCTGTATCAGGTGCCAGTACAAAAATGCCCGCAAGGCAGAGAAGGGGAACAGAGTAAGATGCTGGTTCAATAAATGCAGGTGGCCAGGGCTTCATTTCTTTCCTTTCTCATAGGTTCATGCATCTCTCTCTCCATACTGCCATCTTGGAGGAATGATGTTCATCAGCCATGAATATACAAATGGCGTGAGTCCTTGTCAGAAAGCAAAGAATGAGTCTAAAGGAGGTAGAGGAGGAAGGAGGGTAGGACTGGAATCAAAGCTGACTCTCATTCTCCTTTTCTAGTTATCCCCAAACAGTAAATATCTTGGAGGTAAGACAAGAGGAATTTAGCCTTGTGGTGCTATGTCTTTTCCGTTCTTCTCTAAGCAAATACAAAGGATAACCAGGATCACTCCTAAGGACAGGCACCTACTCAGTGTCAGCACAAACTTATTGTCATCCTCAAATGTCCCTAAAGCCTGAGGCTGTGGCAGTAAGCTTTAGACTAGCAAAAAGAAACTGGAATGACCTCAAATGTACTTACTAAAGGAATAGGTCCACTGTGTGCTCTCTCTGATGATATTTTTTTTCAGTGATTTTTCACCTTTATTTCCCACACATGTTCTTGACAAAAGTAAGGAAAGAGAGAGAAAAGGCTCCAGTGTGTTACAAAAATTGTACTTGAGAGTTCTAATACCCACTTCAAGGTGCATTTCTCTTTGGTAAACATCCAGTCTGTTTGCATTTAATTCTTCCACACAAGCCCTGAAAGAAAGTTAGCCAAATTGATAATCAATTCACATGATCTTTGTTCACTCATTTATTAAAACACGCCAAACAGTTAATTCCCTTTTCTTTGGGGAGCTCTCACTGGCTCTACATGGCTTGAATGTTAAAAAGCCACACACGGCTCCAGGAAAATAGTTCGGTTATTAGGTAGCAACTGTTTCAAACTATTCAATTCAGAAATTAAGGGCTTCAGTGTTCATTCAATAAAATTTCTTTGGTTAATCTTTAATCATCTGATGACCAAACAATACATGATAAAGAAGATCTAAAGATGAAGATCTCAAAAGGTTTTGATTTGGAAGGGAGGGTAGAGCCACATGGCAGACTAGAGACATTTCCTTGCTGGCTGCTCATGGTAAGACAGGGGGAAATGGCCTTGAGCCACTGTTGGTTGGGGGAATCTGCACAGAAACATCACTCCAGGGGTACAGTTAAGCAGCAGGAGACTTCAGGAGCCAACAAGGAAGTCTGGAGCTGAGGAAAACTAATGCAGAAGGCAGGTGCTTGGTACAGAGGTGGGCCAGTTGGCCGGCTCTGCCTCAGAGGACTAAAGATGGAAAAAGGTTAACCTGTAGTATTTCAATTGTGTATTAGGCTGCTTGCTGGAGCAGCAAGTAGACTTGAATAGTATCTGACTGGGGTTAAACACTGGGAGTGGTGATTCTCCTGCTTTGCTGCTGGTGGAGTGCCACCACTGTAGGAAGACCACTCACGTGGGAGTAACAGTTCACAGAGTCCTAGTGCATGGCTGGCTCAGGTGCCTGCTGAGCTCAGGTAGCTATCCTTGAGGTGAACTGAGCATCCTTGCAACTCCCCAGGAGGGCCACTTTGTTGTCAGGGGACATTGTGAGATGGACTCCTGGATAGTCTGGCAAGAGCTTTGGGACCCCTGTCCCACATGGATTGAAATCCGACAAAATGAACAGGCCTGGATTTAGAGCAGAGAAGTCAGGAAGACAAAATCTGCTTTCCTTTGTAACTAGAGAGGAGCTTCAGATCCTGATCATACATAGAAAGTCCAGTGAGTGTTCTCCTTTTCCTAACACCATGGCATCCAAGCAATATATTTTGCTTCTTTTTTAAATTTTTCCATAGTTTTTTCATTTTTTTCCTCTTTTACTATTGTTGATGATTTTTTTTGAATTTTTATTTATTTAGTTAGTTTTTTGGGGGGTTTTGGGGGGTTTTTTTGTTTGTTTGTTTTTTGCCAGGGCTGGGTTTGAACCTACTACCTCCAGTATATGGGGCCAGCACTCTACTCCTTTGAGCCACAAGCACTGCCCTGTTTTGTTGTATTTGTATTTTTGTTTTGTTATTTTTACTTTTATCAATAACAAGGCCTTCTCCAATTTTGTTACAGCTTTTCAGCCCTATTTATTCTTTCTTTATTTTTTATGTATTCTCCTTTTCTCTGTTTTGGTAGAGATTTCTCTACTTTTCTCATCTTTCCCACATAAATTTTTCATACAATAGCTAAGATACCCCCTTTTCTCTTCTTTATTCTATATAATTATATTTTTAATTTTTTTCTTTCCTTTTTTTCTTTTTTTCCTCTTCTCTGAGGGCTGTGGGATTACAACACTGGTCAGGTTAGGGTATTGTAGCATTACTTTTCTCAAGAAGGACATGAATTCATGGTTCTAGGTGTCCTTCTAGCTTTGGCCTTTGGAAAGAAGGTATTGGTATGTCCCTACTATGACATACTGCTGATTTCTTGGTATATTTGACAGAGATGGGGTCTTGCTTTTTCCCTGGCTGGTAAGTAGCTCCTGACTTTGAGGGACCTACCCAGCCCAGCTCCTGAAAGTCATAGAGCTGCAGGTGTGGTTAAAGCATACCACTGAATACCACCATTTCTCTTGTAGCTTTCTTTCTCCCTTACTGTGTTTTCTCTTCCCTTTTCTTTGTTTCTTTTCACCTACCCACCTTCTTTTTTCCCCCCTCTCTTCATCTTTTTATTTGCTTTCTCCCTTCTTGCTCTTTACCCTTATCTCCTTTTGGTATAAGGCCACTTTAACACCTAAGCTCTAAAACAAGGTAATTTAAAACAAAGGAGATAGTGAGAAGGAAAAAGGAGAAGGAAGTGAATGAGAAAAAAAAAAACACATAGGAAGAACCAACAAAAAAACTCTAACATGAAAAACCAAAATACAGAAACCCCACCCCAATGGATTATGAGGTAGCTACCACAGATGATTTCACATATGAAGAATTAATAGAAATGATTAAAAGGGAATTTTAAATATGGATTGCAAAAATAATAAAGGGAACCCAGCAAGAGAAAAGAAATATCCAAAATTAAATTAGACATTAATGAAATTGAAAACAAAAGAATCATTCAGAAAATTAATGAATGAAAAATTGTTTTTTTGACAAAAGAAATAAAATAGATAAATGTTTGGCAAGACTAACTAGACATAGAAAAGTAAAATCTCTAGTAACCTGAATCAGAAATGATAAAGGGGGAAATAACAACAGATGCCACAAAGACACAAGATATTATCTCTGAATATTACAAGAAACTCTATGCCCAGAAATTTGACAACATGAAGGAGATGGATCAATATTTGGAATTATACCCTCTTCCTAGAATTAACCAAGAAAAAATATATATCCGAATAGACTTATTTCAAGCAATGAGATCAAAGAAAAAATAAAAACTCTCCCAACAAAAAAATGCCCCGGTCCAGGGCAGCACCTGTGGCTCAAAGGAGTAGGGCACCAGCCCCATATGCTGGAGGTGGTGGGTTCAAATCCAGCCCCAACCCCCCCCCCAAAAAAATGGCCTGGTCCAGATGACTTCACATTATAATTCTATCAAACCTTTAAAGAAGAGCTTGTACTATACTGCAGAAATTATTCCAAAAAATTGAGGAGGAAGGCATCTTCCCCAATACCTTCTATGAAGCAAATATTACCCTGATAACAAAACCAGCAAAAGACCCAATTAAAAATGAAAACTTCAGATCAATTTCACTAATGAATACACATGCAAAAATTCTCAAAAAAATTCTACACATAGACATAGGTTGCACATGTCTTAAACTGATTGAAGTCATCTTCAACAAACCCACAGCTAATATTTTACTGAACAAAGTAAAACTGAAAGCTTTTCCACTTAGAACTGGAACCAGACAAGGTTGTCCTCTATTACCACCACTATTCAACATAGCTGGAAGTTCTAGCCAATATAAGCAGGCAAGAGAAGGAAATAAAGGACATCCAAATGGGAGCAGAGAAGGCCAAACTCTCACATTTTTCTGACAATATGATCTTATACTTAGAGAACCCCAATGACACAACCACAAGACTCCTGGAAGCGATCAAAAATACAGTAATGTCTCAGGATATAAAATCAATGTCCACAAATCAGTAGCCTTTGTATATGCCAATAACAGCCAGGATGAGAAGCTAATTAAGGACACAATCCCCTTCATAGTAGCTTCAAAGAAAATGAAATACCTAGGAATATACCTAACAAAAGAAGTGAAGAATCTCTATAAAGAAAATTATGAAACCCTAAGAAAAGGAATAGCAGAGGGTATTAACAAATGGAAGAACATACCATGCTCAGGGATGGGAAGAATCAACATTGTTAAAATGTCTATACTTCCCAAAGCAATCTACAGATTGATGCCATTCCCATTAAAATACCAACATCATACCTTTAAGACTTGGAAAAAAAAATTCTTCATTTTATATAGAACCAGGAAAAAAAAACATATGGCTAAGGCAATTCTTAGCAATAAAAACAAAGCTGGGGGCATTAGCCTACCAGACTTTAGGCTATACTACAAGGCCATAGTGATCAAAAAAGCATGGTACTGGCACAAAAATAGAGACATGGACATCTGGAACTGAATAATAGCCACCTGATCCTTAGTAAATCAAAGAAGAACATACACTGGGGGAAAGAATCCCTAATCAATAAATGGTGCTGGGAGAACTGGATTCCACATGTAAAAGACTGAAATTGGACCTGTACCTTTCTTCACTCACAAAAATTGATACAAGATGGATAAATGATGTAAACCTAAGGCATGAAACAATAAAAATCCTAAATGAAAATGTGGAGAAAACACTTGAATATATCATCCTGGAGAAAGACTTTATGAAGAAGACTTCTGTTGCAATTGCAACAACAACAAAAATAAACAAATAGGGCTTAATTAAACTGAAAAGCTTCTGTACAGCTGTTGTTTTGGAGACAACAGCCAAAACAAATAGATAACCTATAGAATAGGAAAGGATATTTGCATATTATGAATCAGGCAAAAGCTTGGTAACTAGGGTCTACAGAGAACTCAAATTAAACAACATAAAAGAGCAAACAATCCCTTAAATCACTGGGCAAGAGACATGAGTAGACCCTTCTCTAAAGAAGATAGACAAATGTCTAAGAAGTACATGAAAAAATGCTCATCATCCCTAATTATCAGAGAAATACAAATCAAAACTACCCTGAGATATCACCTAAACCCAGTGAGAATGGCCCACATAAAAAAAATCTCAAAACTGCAGATGCTGACATAGATGTAGAGATAAGGGAACACTTCTACATTGCTGGTAGGACTGCAAAATAATACAACCTTTTTTGGAAGGAAAAATGGAGAATCCTCAAAGCACCCAAATTAGACCTCCCATTTTATTCTGTAATCTCATTACTAGGCATCCACCCAGAAGAAAAAAAAAATCTTTTATCATAAGTACATTTACGTTAGAATGATTACTGCAGCTCAATTTACAATCACCAAAATGTGGAAACAACCTTAACACCTATCAACCCAGGGATGGATTAACTAGTTGTAGTATATGTATACCATAGAATACTATTCAGCCATTAAAAAGATGGAGCATTTACTTCTTTTGTATTAAACTGGATAGTAGTGGAACACATTATTCTTAGGAAAACGTCACAAGAATGGAGAAGAAAAAATCCTATGTACTCAATTCTGATATGAGGACAATTTGTGACCTAGTACACAGTGGGGGTAGGGAGGTGCAGGGAGAGGGAAGGAGGGAGAGGCTGAGGACTCATGGGGTGTGACACATCTCTTTGGATGGGTCACAATTATAAGAGGGACTTTACCTGACAAATGCAATCAGTGTAACCTGATTCTTTGTACCCTCACTGAATCCCCAACAATAAATAATAATAATAAAGGGAATTGATGAGAAACTGGAAAAACATAATAACCAAAAGTGGAAGAAAGCTATGAAGAATATAGAAAGGATATGGAAGAGCTTAAGGACTTAAAGGAGTGATCAGGGAACTTAAAGATGCAGTAGAAAGTATCAATAACAGATTAGATCATAGAGAAGAAAAAAATCTCAGAGCTAGAAGATAAAGCTCTTGAGCTAATCCAGGCAGTTAAAGAAACAGAAAAGAAGAGAGAGAAATCAGAATAAGAATATTCTCCCAGAGAATTATGGGACTTCACAAAACATTCAAACATACAAATTATAAGTATTCTTGAATAGGAAGGAGAACACCCCAAAGGAATGGAAGCCCAACTGAAGGATATCATAAATGTTTATGTATTTATGACACATAGTATTTATGATCCAAGTATTATTAAAGATTTCAAAAAAATTCCTTTTAGAAGGATATTGAACCCTAGATTATCTCAACACAAATAGAAGGACTCCAGACACATTGTAATGAACCTGTC
>NW_003852484.1:6901262-6902559 GCF_000181295.1 Otolemur garnettii | reverse complement strand
CTTAGACCTATTCTCTACACTGAACATCACAATGAACCATGGGCAAAGTAAACACCTCAAAACTAAAGGACAAAACCTATCTTCCACAGTGGTGCAAAGTTTAAAATTAAGCAATGGATCTTCATAAGTAAGATGAATAGAACTCCATCATTCTTATCAATTCTCTCAATAAATATTAATGGCTTGCATTCTCCCACAGAGAGGCATAGGCTGGATAATTGGATAAAAAAGCACAAACCATCAATATGCTTTTTTCAGGAAACACAACTAACATTGAAAGACAAAACAAGATTCCAGGTAAGGGTTGGAAAACAATATTTCAGGCAAATGGCAACCAGAAGAAAGGAGGGGTTGTATTCTTATTTTCAGATATAAGTGGATTTAAAACAACTGAAATTACAAAAGACAAAGACTATCACTTCAAACTAGCCAAGGGAACAATGCATCAAAAGAACATTTCAATTCTAAATACTTATGCACCCAACTTAAAAGCTCCCAGATTTATGAAACAGACATTGATTGGTCTGGGCAAAATGATATCCTATAACCCCATAATAGCTGGGGACAGTAACATCCCTCTGGTTGAACTGCACAGATCATCTAAACAGAAACTATACAAAGATAGAAGGGACTTAAATGCAACCCTAGAACGAATGTACTTAATAGATATATTCAGAACACATTATCCCAAAGCTAAGGAATATATGTTCTCCTCATCAGCCCATGGGACATATTCCAAAATAGATCATATCCTAAGTTACAAAACAAACCTCAACAAAATTTAAAAAATTAAAATTATACCTGGTATCTTCTCAGACTACAAGGCAATAAAGGTAGAACTCAACTCCAACAAAAATTTTCATCCCTACACATAGGCATGAAAATTAAAAAACCTTATGCTAAATGACAACTGGGTTAAGGAAGACATAAAGGAAAAAATTATTAAATTCCTAAACATACCAATAATGAAGCTACAAGTTACCAAAACTTGTGAGATACTACAAAAGTAGTCCTAAGAGGGAATGTTATCGCATTAGATGTCTATATCAAAAAAAAAAAAAAGATCAGAAATAAAGCACATCAACAACCTAATGAATCATCTTAAGAGAATGGAAGAAGAGCAATCCAATTCCAAACCTAGCAGAAGAAACAAATAACCAAACTTAAATCAAAAATAAATGAAATTGAAAACAAAAGAATTATTCAGAAAATTGATGAAACAAAAAGTTGCTTCTTGAAATGTTAAGTAAAATTGATAAACCATTGGCCAGCTTAACTATAAATAGGAAAGTAAAAT
>NW_003852484.1:6879724-6901049 GCF_000181295.1 Otolemur garnettii | reverse complement strand
CTTGAACAGACTACTATCAGTTATTGAGATCAAAAAATCTTCCAACAAAATAAAAGCTCTGGACCAGATGGCTTCACACCACAATTCCATCAAACCTTCAAGGATGAGCTTATACCTAGGCTGCAGAACCTATTGCAAAATGCTGAGAAGGAAGGAAATTTTCTTAACATGTTCTATGAAGAAAACATGTCCCTGATACCAAAACTAGGAAAAGACCCAACTAAAAAGGAGAACTACAGACCAATTTCATTAATGAATATTGAGTAAAAATACTCAATAAAATCTTAGCCAATAGATTATAGCTACACATTAAAAAATTATACATCACAATCAAGAACACTTCATCCCTGGGATGTAAGGCTGGTTTAACATATGCAAATCCATAAATGTAATTCACCATATTAACAGAAGCAAAAACAAAAACCATACAAAAACCTCTCAATAGATGCAGAAAAAGAATTTGACAAAATTCAGCATCCTTTTCTAACAAGAATACTTAATATAGGTATAGGTGGCACATTTCTTAAAATGATTGATGCCATCTACCGTCAGAGCCAGTGACACCCTGTCTTCAGCCCGGAACCAGGGTCTCATCAGAGCTGGTCTCGTCAGAGCTGGGACACTAGGTCTCCGGCTCCACCCTACTCAACTCTCTGGACACCAGCCATTGCACCAGCTTACTCAGGTTAGGTCTCCTTCAGATCTGAGATGCATAACATCTGCCAAAGTCTACTCCTGAGTATTTCCTTTTTGAGTCCATGTCCACTATCCTATCTTATCACCATTTGTCAGAGCCAAATATGCCATGTCTCTGGCCCCAACCCAGGGCCTTGACAGAGCTGGGACACTAGGTCTCTGGCCCTGGCCCACTCAACTGTCTGGACATGGGCTGCTGCACCAGCTTACTTGGGGTAGGTTTCATTCAGTTTTCAGGTCCCGAAGCAAACCTGGTAATTGGGTATTTTATCCCCATTAAAATACCAATATCATACTTTGAAGAACTGGAAAAAAATTGTTGTTTCTTTGGATGAAACTGGGGGAAAAAACCCATATAGCCCAGGCAATTTTTAGTAATAAAAACAAAGCTGGAGGCACACTCTACCAGACTTCAGGTTATATTACAAGTCCACAGTGATCAAAACTGCATGTTATTGGAACCAAAATAGAGACATAGATATATGGAACAGAATAGAAAACCAAGAGATGAAACTAGTCTCTTACAGCCATCTGATCTTTGATAAACCAAACAAATTTATTCAGTGGAGAAAAGAATCTCTATTCAATAAATTGTGTTGGGAGAACTGAATAACCACATGTAAAAGAATGAAATTGAACCTGAGCCTTTCATGACTTATAAAAATTTATTCAAGATGGATAAAAGGGCTCGGCACCTATAGCTCAACCGGCTAAGGCGCCAGCCACATATACCTAAGGTGGCGGGTTTGAATCCCCAGCCTGGACCCGCCAAACAACAATGACAGCTGCAACCAAAAAATAGCCGGGTGTTGTGGTGGGCACCTGTGGTCCCAGCTACTTGGGAGGTGGAGGCAGAAGACTCGCTTGAGCCCAGGAGTTGGAGGTTGCTGTGAGCTATAATGCCACAGCACTCTACCCAGGGGGACATCTTGAGGCTCTGTCTCAAAAAAAAAATGATGGATAAAAGATTTAAATCTAAGACACGAAATGATAAAAATCTTAGAAGAAAGTGTGGGGAAAACTCTTGAGATTGTCAGACTGGGAAAAAATTTCATGAAGAAGACTTCAATGGCAACCACAACAAAAACAAAAATAAATAAATGGGACTTAATTAAGCTGAAAAGCTTATACACAACTTAAGACACAACAATTAAAGCAAAAGGACAACTTCAGAATTAGAAAATATATTTGCATGGTATAAATCTAACAAAGGGTTGATAACTAGAATCTACAGAAAACTCAAATTAATCAACAAAAAAGAGCAAACAATCCCATCTACCACTAGGTAAGAGACACAAACAGAACCTTCTCTGAGGAAGACAGATGAATGGCTAACAAACATATGAAAAAATGCTCATCAACCCAGATTATCAGAAAAATATGAATCACAACCACCCTGAGATATCATTTAAACCCAGTGAGAATAGCCCATAGACAAAGTCCCAGAGTTGTAGATGCCAGTGTGATTGTGGAAAGAGAGGGACATTTTACACTATTGGTAGGACTGTAAACTAATACAAACTTTTTGGAAAGAAGCATGGAGAATCCTCACAAAACTCAAATTAGACCTCTCATTTGACCCCACAATCCTACTCCTAGGCATCTACACAAAAGAAAATAAAAATCATTTTATCATAAAGACATCTGCACTAGAATATTTATTGCAGATCAACTTACAATCATTAAGATGTGGAAACAACCTAAATGCCCATTAACTCAGGAATGGATTAATAACCTGTGGTATATATATGCCATGGAGTACTACTATCCAGCTGTAAGACAAGATAGTGACTTTACATCTTTTTTATTAACCTGGATGGAGTTGCAACGCATTCTTCTTAGTAAAGTATCACAAGAATGGAAAAGCAAGTCAATGTACTCAGTTTTATTAGGAATCCAGTACATAATTTAACACAAGGCCATGTAGGAGAAAAAATTATATTCTAGTTGGGGGGAGGGGAATGAGGGACAGGGGAAAGCAGGAAGGATTGGTGTGTTCCCACTTAAAGGGCACAAGGTAGGGGTGTATGGCACACCTTTGGGTGCAGAACAAGGGGCTCTGCAGAGGAACTCTACCTAACAAATTCAAAAATTGTGACCTGGTTGTTTGTACCCCCACAAAAATCTGAAATTTTTAAAATTAATAAATTAAAACTTTTACGATTTAACTGACCAATCTACTTTCTCTCCCTCACTTCTTCTGATGCAATAAGAGGAGAGAGAAGAGCTTTTGAACATCCTTAATTTCCCTAGCTATGGCGTAAAACCATTGGACACATTGGCCAACATCTTACTAATGTACTAATTCCCTGCCAAAGGTTGATAGATTAGATAGATAGATAGATAATAGATATTGATGGGTAGATATGGATATCAATATCCTCCTATTAGCCTGGTCCACAGAGACCCTAAATAATTGTGGTATTGGAAGAAAACCAGAGTATAAGATTATGTAGGCTGAGGCCTCATCTTCACATGTGAGGAAACTTAGGCTTCAGCAGTTATTGGGCGGCTATCTTAGGACTCTTCTCCAAGTCTTCCAGCGACTAGGGTGGTGTTCTATTTCCTCTCACACACTAACCAAAATGCAGTAAAGAAGACATCCTAGAGCTTTTCTGAAAAGCTTGATTTACTTTTTCTACCTCAGTGTGGGGCAAATGTTAAGCTTTTTCCTAACACTCAAGCAATTCTATTTCATTTTTATTTATGTTCTTCACTTATTCATTGAACAAGCACTTAGGATCCTATTGTGTGCTATGCATTGTGGTAAGGCCTTAGGAACATCAAAAATAAATTAGAGCTTTTCAGTATGGTAGAAAAATATAGATAGTGAGATAATTAAATCGCAGTTCAGTAAGTGGTAATAGAGATATTTACAGAGCAATAAAAATGCAAAGGTATGCTAGCTAAGCAAAGAAACACTGAAGTACACAGTAAATGCTCAATAAATGCAAGTGCATCCCCTCTATATAGTAAGTGACAAATGGTAGCTTATGAACCAACTGCCTCAGGATTTTCTGGGAAGCTTATTATACTGTAGTGCAGCTCCAGAATCTTTATTGTTACTATTCCCTAGGATGTTCTAATCCTCCATAAGTTTTAGGACTACAACTTAAACTAACATAGAAGAAACAACTCCTGAGAAGCTTTACAAAAGAGGTGACATTCAAACTAAGTTTTAAAGGTAGCAGGGACTTAAGACAATTATCTCTAAGGTGTAACGTGGAAAGGAATTATAATTTTTCTCTAGATTTTCACATGGTAGAACTAGGACGAATGTATTAAAGTTAATACTTAATAAGTAGGTTTTTAGGGAGGCTGCTCTAAAATGTACAGCCTGCTCTGAGAGGGAAAGAGCAGTTCATCACTGGAAATATTCAAGCCAGGTTGCTTTACTAAAGCCTCTGGTTCTTTTCTACTTAGATTTTTATCATTTACTGTGCCTGTTGGCTTTGCCAATGAATGAATAATAAATACAGTTGAGTATATGAATAAATGAATGAATACCTATAATTGATTTTTTTTTCTTTTGTACTAGAGAAGCTAGACTTAAAGCTGCCCTTATTATTTCTGGTTAAAAAACTGAGACCAAAAGCTGGGTCTCAGACATTTTTGCAAACTCATCCCCAACTAGTTTTTCACAAAAAATAAGTTCAAAAAATGTTTATAAAATGTTGTGAGTCTCTATTAAATCACATCTTGTTAGTTTTACCCCTTGTTTCTGGGTTTTGAGACTCTTTTGTAGTCAGCCAATTATAGAGGGAAAGTACAGGGGCACTGAACTCCAAGGTCTCTTCAAACTCTGAAATTGGTGACACTGTGACTGGGCAGAACTTCTATGGATTTATTAAAATTATGTTGTATCCATTGAATACACGAATGGCAGTCCACTTGTCCTCAGAGGGAAGCATCAGGGAATAAAATGGAAGCCACCCTTCATGGTACTTACTTCAGCACAATGGACAGGTGCAGAGCATGCCCTCTGAACAAGAATGCAGAGTCACAGAGTTCAGCAGTCTGACCTTGCCTCAGAGTGTCTGCTATCTAATATCAACCATTACTTTCCTCCGTTAGATATCCATACCATTACCCATCCAAACATAAGTTTTACTCTGAAAATACACAGAAGTTACTTCTATTTTTAACTCAAATTTGTGATGTGCCCCTAAGGTACATAGAATGAGTAAGATAATAAACAGATAAATATTGAATGTTCTCCATACGAAAGGAGAATGCTTTTTCAGTGCTTATCAGATTCTTTAGCTAATCCAAGAGGTACAATCCAAATTAAAAAGAGAGTAGCTGAAATAGAGACAACTGAGTGGTCCTTTCCACAGAAGTCTTAAGGTAGATATGTAAGAAAGTGACTGGGGGATAAGGAGGGAATGCATTAAAGGACTCAGGCTCTGAGCTTCTGACACAGACGCAGGTGGCTGCACACACACCTGCTCCTTATTTGCTAACCCAATGACTAATTAGTGTCTTCTACTGCATTTCCCAGACGTACAATAGCTATCTCTTGGACCCCCTTACATCTCCGCTCATCAGTGGCCTGACAGACCTCATATGTTTTTCCGCAAATGAAGAATAAGAAGGCTTTCATCCTTTCCTTCTGCAGAAATCTACCATCCCCTGAGCTCCAAAATGTATAACATAAAATTAGACTATTTGTTTCTGCACAAAGAAAGCCCCAGAAAAAGTTTAAAAGTGCTACATGTTCTATTCGATGGGGAAGAATGATTTCTTTATTGAACAAATTGAATATTTTTCAAGCTCTTATTCTTTTCTCTACAACTTTCTTCAAGTTTAAATCTATTTTTGATAAAGAACCAACAAATTGATTCTAAAAGAATAATTGCTAAGGCATGAAAGTAGCACTTGTACCCTGGAAGAAGACAATGCTATGGGTCGTTTCTTAATTTTCACTCTATTAGGGTAATTTCCTGCCATGGTGGGATTTTTCCTGCCGCAGTTCCTGAATGCTGGCATCCTGGCTCCTTCGCAGCTGCTTGGTCAAAGCCAAGGGAAAAGGGACCATTAGCATCTTTGTGGAACTAGATGCAGCAATGCCACTGTCCCATTATCCTGCAACAAGGTGAGCACAGGGAAGGAACCAAAATTATCACAGGAGAGGGCTGGTCATTCCTCAGACCTTAGCTTTTACAGCTATTTAAGCTTCAGTGACACAGTTTATAAAGCCAGTGTCCTAACAGAAAACATAATTCACATACAAGCTTGAAAATATAATAAGGCAAAAATGTTGAGCCATCCCAAGTTAAGGAACCAAATGTAAGTTAAAAAAAAAAAGAAATCATGACACCACTTTCTGCATCTTTAGAAGTTTTTTCAGTGGTTAAATCAGATGCTGGTGAAGGTCCAGTGAAACTGAGATTTTCATGTAATACTAATAGCATTGTAAATTTGAACAACTTTTCTGGAAAGAAGTTTATCAATAAGTACTAATGGCCATAAATATATTTATGCTTTTTGATCCAGATTTTACTTATTGAAATCTACCCTAAAAAATGTAGAAAAACCTGTATCCACAAATATATTCATTATACCTCTATTTATAATGGTGGGAAAATTGGGGGGAAATACACATCTATAGATGAATGCTTAAGTCATAGTCCATCAACTGAAAAGACCATTAAAAATAGCCTAGATCAGCACCCAGCATGCTGACAGTGTAGGATGTATAAAAATTACTATGAAATAAAATTAAATGAAAAATAATCGAGTACAACATGCATGTTTCCCATTAAAACTCGGACAAATACATAGCAAGAGGCCATCTTAAAAAGTAAAAAAAAAAAAGAAAAAAAAATTAAAACCCTGACATATATAACAAAATAGAAAGATAATTCTCTAAATTTTCAATAATTTTTTAAATGATTTCATACTGTAGTAAAAAAATAAAAATAAATGAATCAACCTGTTTCACTGGGTGTCAGTAAACTGGGCATCCCCTTAGACTGTCAACTATAAGAACACATTGCCACGCATCTCTTTTATTCAAATCAGCTTCATGATGAAAGCAGGAGGGCTAAGGCTCTCATTTTAAAAGAAGAAAGAAGAGTACACAGTGCTTATGGACAGATCTGAAAGATGGTTCGTGCACAGACTTTGCACTACAGGTAGACATGGTGAAGAAGCAGCAAGCAGATCTTCCCTGGAACTGAGTAGAGCCTCCTGATGGACCTTCCAGCAGCTTCAGATCCTCAGTATGGAAACTGAGACTCCAATGTGTAGATGCATAGACATCTAGCGGTGATGCCATAAGGGGTGCAAAGTGAATTTCAACAGGACTTTCTTTTAGGAGCTTAGAATCAGCTTTCGAGATGAGATGCCCAAGCTTGGAGACATGAAAAAGTCTAGAAACCTGAGTTGGAGCTATTTCTGTTCACCTTTAACTATGAAGTTTCAGCCGGTTCTGTAACTCCAAAGGATCCTTATTAGTGCACTGGTAGATGAGTTTCTTGTGAGCCATGATGTGCATGTAAGGTAAGGGATGCTACCCTTCAAGAAAAAAGACCTCAGAGTTTACACATTATAGCTCATTCTGGTGTTGTCAACAGTGGGGTCCACACAATAGAAAATCAAAGAAACAGCCATGAATTTCTAGCCTGTGATTAAAAGCTACAAACCACTTCCCAACACTCCTATGATTGTTCCATGGGAGAAAATCACATAAAACAATTAGATTGACACACACAAAATCCTGTGTAAAGTAGTGGCATTTACTTACAATAGGTTCTAAAGTATAAGGTCTCATTTTCTTCCTGCCCTCAAGTCTATAAAAGCCATTAGTGCCATAGCAAATCTATTCTTTCTACCAGTGGATATTAGGGCCCATCTGAAGGTACCCTACAGTTAATGAGCATGAGCAAGTTAAATACAGAAACCCCAGAGGTGCTACAGAAAGAGAAATATCTGTTAGGTTTGAGACACAGTATGCATCATAGACTCAGTTAACTTCCACATAAAGTGAGCATTTTTCAAGTAGCGCTCTCTGGAAGTGTGTTCTTTCCAAAAAAAGATCAAGGCTGTTTATTAAACTCATCCTACGATCACCTCCCAGGATAGCTAGGAGACAAAGGACACATACAGAAGCAAAATTGCACAGTAATAAGAGGCCTGCCTTTTGCAGAAAGTACACCAAAGGAGAGGCAATCTCTATTTTGTCCATAAATATTGATTGCACACCTACTAACTATAGGAACAAAACAGAGAAGCATGTAGAAAAGATCTCTGTCCCATACAGCTTGTATTCTAGCTCCTTCAGGTCTGATGTGCAGTCTGCATAGCAGCAAATTGAGAACACAGAAACACAGTTTTTGAAGTTTTGCAATGAATGTCTAAATTCTCAGTGGTCATGAAAGACTTAAAATCCTCTATTGTTAGAATAAACGTACCTATTTACAAAGAATTATTCCGAAGTAGGATATAAGTAACATGGAATAAAGAAGTGAAGTGATAGCTTAAGGACACATTCCTGTCAGCATACAAGTTCTGACCATTAAGTTTACAAACTCAGCCTAGAAAAAGTACTACATACCTCATTACTGAACATCTCCACGGTCATCTTCAAAGTACTCCCTTTGGGAAGCTATGCACCAACACCAGCACCTAATCCACCCTTCAAAGCAATTTTAGAACTCATTCTCTGCATTGGCCATCAAAGCCATGTGTATTATCCTCAATTCCTGAATGCCATCACAATGACTTTCTTTCAATATTTCCTTTATCTCTGGGTAAAGGAAAAGTCACTGGAGGCCACATAAGGTGAGTAGGGAAGATGCTCTAATATAGTCATTTGTTTACTGGCTAAAACTCTCTCACTGACAGTGCTGCATGAGCTGGTGCCTTGTCACAAGAGCCATGAGTTGTTGGCCAAGATTTTCAGCTAAGATTTTCTTGACTGTTTCTCTATCAATGTTTATTTGGTCTGCTGTGCTTCTAATGGTCATCTGACAATTTTGATACACAATTTGATGAATTTTTGCAGTGTTTTCATCGGTTCTGCTCATCACTGGCCACCATGACCTGTCTTCATCAATGATACTTTCTCTACCCTCAGAAAAGCTTTAATCCATTTGTATGCTGTTGTTTTTCTTCCTGGAATAATCCCCATAGACTTGGACTAACAGCTCCCTCATTTCACTCCACTCTTGCCAAGTTTAACAAGAATTTTACAAATGTTTGTTCATTGCTCCAGTTCAATTTCCAGCATTCTCATGATGACGCACACAACCATGTAACAATGATAATGAACACCACTCAGGAAGACACCATCACGTTTCCATTGACACAAACACAACTGTGAGGCAATGATATGACAATCTTATGGAATCTTAATGAGTTTTTTGTACAGCGCTGCCAACATAAGGACTGGTGATAAGTTTGAAACTTAATTGTCAGACCTGGTATACCCCTTCAGGTGATAACAAGAGAGAATTCCCTTCACCTGAGGATGCACGTCCACCACCTCAACCCATAACATTTTCCATGAAGCTGACTCCAACCCCAGATATCAGCACATGACCTAAGGTAAGCCAATCAGCCTTCTCCATCTCCTGGCCACAGAGACTGCTTCAGGGCTGGACATTAAACTATATCAAGTTCATCAAGCCCAAGAACACTCATTTAATTCTTAGATGTTCACCTGGGAACATTTGGGAAAAATTTCTGGTTTATTTCCCTCTAGAGATGACCTAGAGAGAGCTATAATGAACCTAAGAACAGAAGGGGGTCTTATAACAAAGCCAGGATTGAGGAAGTGAGATTTAAAACAGAGAAAGAGTGTCCTAGTTCTGATCCCTGTCCCACGTGAGCCCTGCGTCATGCCACATGTAAAGCTAGTTCCAGAGATGTTCAGTTACATAAAGCAGGTAAGTGTGAATCAGCTGTTCTGTCACTTGCAATGGAAAACACCCTAACTAAAACAATGGCCAACTCAGAGCCAAAGCACAAGAAGAAAAAGATGATCTGGAGAAGGGCCAGGCAGAGATACTTCACTTAACCTTTGGTCGAGTATTTATTTAGTTCCTTAAAGAAGATAAATTAGACTTAATACCAGAACATCCATGCATTTTATTATAGTTTGTGGAATGTATCCAGGCTTAAATTAATTTTATAGGAAACTTTTTGAGTCTATGCTAGCATAAGTTTACTATTTTCAACCTACAGTCATTACAACTACTGTAAAAAATCCTCTTTAGCTGCTATTTCACCAAAGCAGGTAGTCCCCAGGGTCAGAAGTTTAGGGAATTGTTGCAGTGAAAGCTACATAAAATAAGAAAACAACTTGAATGAGTAAACTATATTATATACTGGACTAAACTCTACTAATAGGATTTGAATTAGAGATCAAAGAAAAAAAAGAATGTTTAATGTCTACTATTTCAACTCTAAAATCTGGGGCATCTGGATAGCGGTAAGCACATTTCACAAGACTACCTCCAAACATGAAAACAACAACAGTCATAGTTAATATTGAATGTCATTATTGCTAGGCACATTGCCAATCACTTTACATATATATTATTTCACTTAATCAATCTCAACAACCCTACAAGGTAAATACTACATAGTCTACATTTTTTCATTGAGGACATTGGGGCTCAAGGAAATTGAAGGACTTACCCACAGTCCACAGCTTATAATCGGCAGAGCTGAGATTTGTAATATATATATTTTGTGTGAGTGTATAGGGAAAGAGGGACTGCAGGGTGGTGCCTGTAGCTCAAAGGAGTAGGGCGCCGGCCCCATATACCAGAGGTGGTGGGTTCAAACCTGGCTCTGGCCAAAAACTCCAAAAAAAAAAAAAGGAAGGGGAACTTGCTTACCCCCAAAGGTTGGGTTTTTGACTGCTCTTAGTTGGGTAGCACATAGGATAAAAACAAATAAGCACACACTGTTTTAAAAAGCAGTAAGAAGTTCTAAGCCTGCTTTTGTACCAGGTATTATTCCTACTGATGAATGAGGTCTAGGATACCTTGGGAAGCCAGAGTGGTAGATGAAGGGAGCAGTTAAGTGTTAAGAGACTCTAACCAATAGTTGTTTATAAACTAGTGCAAAAATATTTTAGTATTTTAATGAGCTCAGCCATTCCACTGAATGCCAGAGGAAAATAATCAGTTTAGTACATGACCCAACCTATCCTCACCATGTGGTTCTCCTTGATCGCCACTGGCAGCCAAGGTGAGACAGAAGGGGAGGACCACCCCACAAGGAGTGGGCCCTTATTTATTCTCCACTAATACCACAGGTGAGACAGAAGGGGAGGACCACCCACAAGGAGTGGGCCCTTGTTTATTCTCCACTGTGCGCCCATCTGTCTTATAGCTGGTATGGGAAAGGTGGGAACCAGAGGAAGAGAAGTTAAAAAGACTAAAGTAATTGATCGTTTTATTTGATATTAAGACAAGTCAACCAGAACTTACCTCCTCCAGTTCCTAGCAGGCTGTACTTCCATATAAGAATAAACTTAGTGACATGGTGATAATGTCACTATAGGAATTGCTTAAGCAGAAAAGGTTAAGTTATGTGGAAGTTAAAAGCACGATGTACTGAAAGTAAATTTCAGTATAGAAATTTCGTTCTTGCAAAATTAACAATTAAATTATATTTATAGCATTTCAAAGATAAAGTATTAATAATAAATTTAGATAATGAAAAGAGTAAAAAATGAATTCAAATTCTCAGATTTAACCACCATTCTTCCTGAAATTTCAGAAAATTTAGACTGTTTTTCATTACAATTATTTTTAATCTTAACAATACTCTCTGGACAAGTGAAGGCTTTAGGCAGTAACATTCTAACATGAATAAAACCTTTTCTTATGAGATTTGAGTTCAATATTCAGGGCAAGAATTTTTTCCAATTGCATTGATCATTTGAACTCTAGGGCTCCTGATCCTGAGGGCACATATTTTGCTCCTCATTAGCCAGGAAAAAAGTAAGAATGATATAGCACTTATTTTAAAAGCTACTTTCTAAAGATTGAATATGAGAAAACATGGTCATTTTCCTCAATTTGGATATGATTTCTTCTATTTGCATGTAATTTTATAAAATGATTATTTAAATGGTTCTGGTTTTAGTTGTAACCTTGTCAGGGTAAAGCAGTATGGGAGGAAATTTGAAAATGGTAAACTTTTAATGTTGCACTGGACTTCCAACTAAAGGTTACATCTGTGTGTTGAAAATCACATCATAATCCCTGTCATAACCAACATGGATCCCTGTAGATTTCTGTATCAGCCACCAGAATTGTTTTGTTTATAGAATATTTCCCATCCTTCTATTTTCTCTTATTGAAAGACTGTTTTGAGGGTCCCCAGCTAAGCCAAGGTTCTGGTACCAGAGAAGCTAGCAACTCTGCTCTAACTAGAAATGGAGAAGACATAGCATCAATGTTTACAATGTTCCTCTCATGAGACACACTCAGCAGATGGCCTAATGCCTAGTTGTTCAACCCACAACCAGAGGGTTTCTCACACAAAAATCTTGTTTATACTGGCAAGTGGCCTTGTGGTTTTTGTCTGGCCTGTGTCCGGTTTATGCCTGCCATGGGAGACCCACCTTGTGCTTTGCCCAATCACAGGAAACGCCCACCTGAGGCAGCCCCTAGTTCCTCAGATGGAAGATGCAAATTCAATACACCACCACAACAGGAAACAAGCTGAAAGATCTTTAGTTATAGATACTGAGCAAGGAGGTCATAAGGAGTCAGGAAGGCAGTCTTCCATCCCTGGGTCATACAAAGCAGGAATTAAGAATCAGGCAGAGAAAGAGGAAGTATATGACAATTAGCAGTAAGTGTAAAGGAATGGGGTAGAGGGGCACTCTAAGTTCACAGGCAAATTTCTGAATGATCCATTTAAAGGAAGCAGGAGAAATGCCTTTAAGCCCTCATCTCTAGCCACTAGCTGAAGCCATTTGTGTATGTATTGAGCTGGGAACTGTGTCAAGGGTAACTGAGCCCTGCTTCTGGTATGAGAAAGTTGAACTTGTATACAAAATGGATGCCAAACCAACATAAAATTACAAGAATACACTGCAGAGTTTTTTTTTGTTTTTTTTTTTGTTTGTTTTTTTGTAACATTTGGAGAAATGTATTCTTGTCCACAAGAGCCACCTCTTACTTTTCTGTTCCTATGGAATGCCAGGCATAGGTGAGATACCATACATTTAGAAATAAGCAAAGCTCTAACTCAGTTGCTTACAGTCTAGCCTTCCTTCAACTTTGTTTTTTCCTCCCTCTCCTAAGTTAATATACTGAACATGGGGATCTTCTCCCACCCACTCTTGCCTTCTCTTCTTAGAGAAATCTCTTTCTACAGCCTTGCTTATAAGATGTTCTGTTTTCACCACCAATCCATGCTGACTGAACAACTGACCCATGTTGGGCTGAGAAGTACTCTTCTGGAAAATGGAAAACAAAGCCCAAAACACTGAGTCTAGTGGTACTTGCTTGGAATGAGAATTCAGATGAATTAGGGTATTGGCTATGTCACACCAAAGCAGAAATGTCTGGTCTATAGACATGGACATGGACATACAGAGAGGTACAATGACATGAAGCCAAGAAGTTCAGGAGTGATGAGATAACTATGCTTAGGACCAAATTTCCATGTTCTACTCCCTACAAAGAGAACTCTTCCTGGCGTGGAGCTCTGTAGGATGGAGACCCACAGTGTTGCTGGGACCTCATAACACATTTTCTTTTACTAGTTTATGTTAGATTGAGTCAGTTTTTATTCCTTAACCAAATGCTCCATGTCTAATATGTAACTGGGGGACTTAAGATTGCAACAGAAAAAAAATTTCAGCAAGGGATAGCAAAAAAGAGCACTATCAGGAGTATACAGACATCTGATTTTTACTTTAGCTTTTTCTATTAACATTGTAGTGATCAGATGATCCAGATTTTCTAGGAGAGTAATGATGTTCAAAACTCACATTTCATCATTAAAAGGCCAATACTGTAAAAACACATAGAGGTGGTAGTGAGTTGAGAAATGTTTAACAACCAGCTTTCTGAAAAAGAAAATCATCCCCTAATATGTCCCCTTTGCCATTTTCCAAACTGTAAATACTTCTATTATGGCAGATTCAAACCGTTAATACTAACTTGATTCATTGAACATTGAGTTGGGAAGACAAGGTAACAGTCAGTGTTTGTGAGCCCACTACAAGGTGGCTACAGCAGGCAACCGTATAAGGAAGGCACAAGATATAGAATCAGAAAGAGTTGAGTTTACAATTTACCTTTGCCTCATTATTGTGTGTTAGAATGAGGCAGATTTCTGTCTGAGCCTCCGTTATCTATAAAATTAGAATAAAAACGATAATAACCTACCATATCAATGGTTGCTGAGAGAATCACATAAGATGAAATGTACTTTGCACAATGCTGGGCAATGTGGGTGTTCAATTAAAAGCAGTGATTGTTTTTGTTGTTCTCATTGCTACTATTATTATCATCACTATTGTTAGATTATGGTTCTCAGTTTTAGATTGGAAATTACAGTTGCCATAATTATTACTAATTTCCTGAATGGCCTTTACCTGACCTTTATATAAGTCAATAATCTCATCTCTAAAATGAAGTTCTAAATTACCCATATTTTTCCTTAAATTCTATAAGGACACAAGAATAAAACTGTGTATATGTGAGAGACAAAGAAATTGCAGTATAAAGGAAAAGAGAAGGAAAGTGGGGGACAGAGCCATCTCCAAAAAGGAAATCCTCAGACAATAAAGCCATTAAGTGTGACATCCAGGGATATCAGTTACCAGCCCTCTAAGAGGGCAACAGTGAATTTATTGGTAGATAAGCTGAAACTCTGATTCTGTCTTCAATAAAAACAGAAAAGGTGCTAGGAGACACCCTTTTGTTATTAAAATTTACATTTAAATAAACCCAGAAGGCAAGAGAAAGGCAAGCTACCTGCTATAGCCTATTTACAAGTCTGAAACACAGGAGCCAAGTATCCAGAATATTCTGGATAGATTAATCTTTGTCAAAGTCTACATGAAGATGAAAAATACAAAATTAAAATGATTCTGTCACTTAAAATACAAAATAATTACTTATGGGAGGTAGAAAACCAAATAAAGTAGCAAAGAAATTATCCGATTTAGATAAATTGTAGAAATAATAAGATTTTCTATAAGATCTGTTATATTAACCCTAATTCTCCAAGACTGTAGACACGGCATTTGATTGGGACCTTTGATCAACTCTTGTTAAGGTTGTGGCTCCTTCTTATCATTGCTAGCACAGGGTAAAATTTCCACATCCTGACATGGTCATATTGCACCATAAAGAAACACAGTCAACCTGTTTGAAATTGGGCTTTAGATTTACCTCCACATGATTTGAGCCTCGCTTAAACTTGTCTTTGGGGTCTAAATAGTAATATTTGTTTACTGCTTAAAACACACCATTTGCAAATGAAATTATCATCCCTGAATCACAATACTATAAAAACGTTCTCTCTGGGTAAAAGCAAATGAAGAATTAAGTTCTTTTGCAGTGAACCTGGGACTATGCTTACAGTCAATTTAACTACTCTGATGGAGTGAGAAGGCACACGTTTAAATTCAGATAAAATTAAATATATCTTCTGCATGAGCTGTCTCCAAACACTCAGCAACTAGAGTTTAACTTTCACTTCTTGCCTCATTTGACTACAGGGACCTATATAGCATCTTCCAGCCTAAGCTCATACCCTAACATGAATAAGTAACAGGCAACACATAAAACAAGAATTTAAAAAAAATACAAGTCAGAGAATAAGGGTCAGGAGAAATGAAAATGTGAAGGACACCTCTTTCATGATAGCCAATGAATCTGTTAACACAATACATCTGGCAAGGGAGCTAAGCTTTCAGAAAAGATGAAAATGAAAGAGGGCTTCTTTCCCCCTTTTTTTCGAATCAGATTACAATGTGCATACAAAAAGACCTGCAAATAGAAATAAGAAAATTCCATTAATGTGATAATGATATCCTGAATGACCTGAACAAACAAAGGAGATTGCAACTTTGGATGTAATTTGTCAATCGTTTCCTTTCTGGGGTTTTGTGAGTACCTGATTTGAAGGATTTTAGAAAAGGCTGTTATGTCTTTGCTGGGCCAATTTTGTTTCATCTGTCATAGAATTCCTACAGGAAAAATTAACTCAATAAAACACCATTAATTGTGATGTTAGATTTTTTTCCAACTTCCCATCAATTAAAAAATATATATATAATAGAAGTCAGCCTCAGCCATACCTCATGCATGCTTGAAGAGGTGTGCATTGAAGGGCACTTGGAAACATGCTTCTAACTGGATCTTACCAAAACCTGTTCTCTGCCTGAAATAAACCAAGGGATCATGGCAAACCCATCATTAAAATGCTCATGTAAAGGAGGTCATGGGTGACTCCTGGGTGACTTTCAACCCAGGAATCCATAGCAACAGAAAACAACTCACGACTTTATCACACAAAAGCTTGGTCTGAGTGGTTACAAGAGAAGCTGGTCAAGAGTGGAATAATGCAATGGATAATAACAAAGTTGCATGGACAACTTTATTTGAATGAAACTCTAAATTTCCATCTCAGTGCCCTCCTCCCCCACTGTGTGAGACCATGACAACCAGAATTAGGCCTTTTGTGGATATCGGCCTGCAATGAACCAGAAGGAGAAGAGACAGTAGGTAAGGGCAAACACAGTCTTTACCAAAGACCAAGAGGCAGAAGAGAGGAGCTGACTTAAAATTTTTCATGTCCAGAAGCCAATATGAAAGTTGGAAACAGTAAGACCCAGAAAGAGTGTTACTGAGAAATCAATGGGCTCACTGCCTGATGCACATAGAAGCCAATACCAGGGTATCAACTTCTGAGTAAAGACTTTATTGCAAGTCAAGTGACAAGAAGACATGAAGAAACACTCAAATCTGACTCCCTTAGCTTAGGGCTGATCGGGCTTTATAAGCATAGGGGAAGGAGATATGATGTGATTGGATCTTGCATGAGGAAAAACCAGGAGGAATGCTCTGACTAGATCATGCAATGGGGTGACATCAGGGCTTGATCTGATTGGATCCTGGATCCTACCATGTCATTTCCACTTCTTAATTCATTCCCCATTCCTTGGTCTGAGCACCTGGATTCTGCCTGGGGTTGCACGCTTGGTTCATCTGGGCATACTGAGGTTATGTGACTTTCAACCTAGGAATCCATAGCAACAGAAAACTCATGACTTTATCACACAAAAGCTTGATCTGAGTGGTTACAAGAGAAGCTGGTCAAGAGTGGAATAATGCAATGGTTAATAACAAGGGTAAAGTAAGAAGGCTCTAGAGGTAGCAGACAAAAGTAAAAAATAATGTTTCTTTATATTTGCATGGACCCCTGGGGAGACCTATACACAGATTTGGGCTCAAGAGCTTCCCAATAGGGAAGAAAGTTCTAAGACAAAAAGAAGGCAGTTAAATAAGATAAGGTAATAAGTATAGTATATATGTTAGGTATTATTAGTAGATAACCAACTAAAGGAAAAGGTTTGATGTGTGGTCACAGGCCAGGAAAAGAGTGCTTTGTGTAAGTTGCCCTGTTCCCCTGGAGACAGGCTTGGTACTGAATATCAGACCAGAAACCACTCTGTTTATTCTAAGAGCCAATATAGCATAAAGCTGAGCTCTCAGGAAAGACACCTACACTTGAACCCTGGTTCTGTCATTTACTAGCTCTCTGATCTTGGGCAAATAACTCAAGCCTACTTGCCTCAGCAATAATACTGATACTTACATAGAAGGGTTCTTGTGAAAATTAAATCAATTAAACAAACAAATGATAAATATGTGGGGTGATACGAATGTTAATCAACTTGATTTAGCCATTCCACAATGTATGCATATTTCAAAACATCATGTTATACACTATAAACATATATAATTTTTATTTGCCAACTAAGAAATGAAGACAACAAAATTATACAAAAAATGATTAAATAAATTAATATAAAGTACTTACAATGGTCCCTGGTTCATAGCAAGGAATTAATGTTATCTGTTATAATTGCTTATTAGTATACTTGATACTTGAAAAAGGGACACAAAGATAGGAGATAGGAGCTTCAGGGAGGGTGGGCAGGAAGCCTGGCCTGCTGAACAAGGAAGTCTGGAGGGCCCCTAGAAACATTCACCATTGGCAGTTCTCACCAAAAAGGGAAAAGAATGTGGGCATGAGGTAATCTAAGTAACCAACAACCAATAGACAAAGACAATAGTCAATGACCAATAGAATAGGATGATAATGGCTGGAGGCATAGAGAGACCAATGGAAGAGTTGCAACTAATTTCAAACTGAGAGGCCGTATCAACACCTTCTCATGGCCTTTGAGTCTCTCTCTCTCTCTCACACACACACCTCTTCTCCATCATGAGAGGGACCCACTTCTAGTTCTCTCTGGAAGTGCTCTAAACTTTCCCTTTGTTCTTAAATAAAATTTCTCTTTGTTACACCGAGACTCATGTAGGTTACTTTGCTCTCTATTCACACTGCCTATGCTGCTCCAGTTTTATTTTAAGTTTCTATTCATTGTTACTTTCAATTACCACTGTGCCTTGGTTGAACTTTCTAGCTCAGCTGAGTAATCGACCCAGGTCAACTGGGTTCAGGGAACTGGGACCCCCTGACCCCCAATAGTACTATATTATGAGAGGTAAAAAAGGCATAGCAGTTAGAAACCTAGACATAGGAACAATGCTTTTATATTACAAGGCCTAAAAATCTCTATTTGCTTTTTATCCTAGAGCAGATGCCTTTACTCTACCTCTCTGGTTTTCTGGTAATTTAAATTCAAAAAACTAGAATTTTCCAATTTAATATAATTTTTAAATGTTGAATTACAGTTTATAAGTTAATTTTTAGAAATGATTGTACTATACATCATTGTCAATTACATATCTATTTTAAAGACACAAGCTTTGGGCACTGAAATTGTGTTGGAAAGATTATTGCACCTGAATTTAGTCCATGGGACCTTGGAGGACAATGTATTAAAGAAGAACCTCTTCCTAGTTATCACATGCTATCATTCAGAGGGAAGGCACAGCCTCTTCCTTGAATACAAGGATGTCTTTATTTTTGTCTTTATTCAGGTTTTGACTCAGCCTCCTGCCATATCCAGTGGATCATGGGACACAGCCACCCGGGTTGCTCTCCCGAGCCTAGTCTAAAAGTGGGCTATAAGTAGAGACGTTAGCAAGGGGCTACTTCACCTATTCTCAGGCCCCACCCCCAGATAATCTGTGTTTTAATGAGCTCTCCAGGTGATTTTGATGCACACTCAAGTTTGAAAAACAGTAAGGAAGCTAGACTACTCAGTTTCTTAATCTCCAGGAGTAAGGAACCTGCCCAAGGCCAGACAGCTGGTAACTGAGAAGCCAAGTTCACTGACACTGATGCATTCTTACTTGTACACCACACTGTGACACCCTTCTTTGCACCACCTTCAGGGAAAAAAGAAAAAAGAAAAGGCCCTGAAAATTAAACTTATGGAAAGAGTGTCAAATTCCATTTTAAAAGCATTTATAGTAAAAATGGTAATTTTTTTCCGTTTTCTACAATCCAGCATATTTTGACTCCCATATCAACTAATCAAATATTTCTTCAGAAGCATTTCCAATGCATAAAACTACTAGATACAATCTGCCTCTCCTAAGAAAATTCAATACATAAAAATCTGCTTACAAAACAGATAAATCAGAGTTTTAACTTTACAAAAGAATTTGCCACCTAATTTTTTTCTTTAAAAAACCAGTTTCTTGATAAATTCCCACAGTGATTTTATACAATTTTAATATACATGAAAAATGTAGGAGGCGTATCAACTAAACTTGTGTTTAGTCTCTTATAGAAGTGGATCATTCACAATCTTTTTCATTATTCTCTGTGGTTGTGTTCATCATTTTGCAAAAATGAGAAGCCCCATCAAATTTCTGGGAGATGCAAAGAGTTACCCAGGCTACTTAGGGCAGTGGTTCTCAAGCCTGAGGTGCATCACAAAAAGCATTTTTAAAACACAGATTCTGAGTCCCTAACCCAGGTATCCTAAGTTGGTGGGGCCCAAGACTGTATGTTCCAAATGAGTCCTGGGCCACACATAGAGGACCACAGCTTAGGGTATTTCCAGGGTAAGGCTGAACACAAATTCTTCTGCAATATTCTTCCTCAGTTTTCAAATTGTGTTGACATATTTTCTACTGACACCTGCTGTCAAGGAATAGTTTTCTGCAAATACACATTTCATAAATCCTTATCACCATCCACCAGGAGATAAATTCAAAAATGAATTGAGAAACAAGAGCAGACCCTGACCACCAGCACCTAGTAAATAACCACGACTCAAATAGTTACATGAAATCTCCTCAATAACCAGGAAATGGATGGCTATTTCTGCTGTTAGGGGAAAATGTTAAAGAAGTTACCTTGATCACCTATTCCCACCAAGTCTAAGAAGGTTGAGATACTGAGGTCACTACTTTAGATATCAGTATCTTAATAAGAAGCTTCTCCACAAAGTTATACCATTTAAAAAGCAATACTAGAAATTGCGTATTGAACTAAATAACAATAAAATCACATTTATTGAACATTTAATACATTTCACATACAATTACCTCATTTCATCCACCCATTATCTCTGTTCCACAAATGGGATGAAATCTATTTTGCAAATGCCACCAAAATGGCAAGGGAGTTGTCCTAGGCAGCACAGTTGACAAATGGCAGAGCCAGGACTTAAAACTAGGTTGTGAGACCCCAAAGTTTAATATCTTTCTTTTACTCCATGTTGACCAATACAGAAAAGGAGGCTTTGATTTTCCCATTCATCAGAATAAATAGTTCTTGAGTGCAGAAGCACAGAGGTCTTGTTGTTCACTCCACCCTGGGTTTTGATAGTGTATCAGTTTTCTATTGCTGCATAACAAATTACTAAAAACCTAGGGTCCTAAAGCAATGCCCATTTATTAGCTCACAGTTCATTATACCAGAAATCCAGGTGGCTCCACTGGGTTCTCTGCCTAGGATATCACAAGACTGAAATCAATGTATCAGTTGAGTTTGATTCTTATTTGGACACTTGGAAAAGATTGTTTCCAAGTTCATTCATGTTGGCAGAATCCAGTTCCTGGGAGGTATAGTATGAAGGAGCTAAGGAAATTTCACCACAAAATACAATTTGGTGGTATAAAAAATATTTGGAATTGATGGCCATTCAAAGTCAAGAAACATTGAGGTCTTTCCGCTAACTGCATAAACTGGGCTGTCCTGATCAGAAGATCAAAAGGGACAATTGGCTCTGCTTCCCTTTCCTGTTATCTTAAAATGGTTCAGGAATGAGGGTCAGGAATATAGGTGAACCAGCCCAAATCATTTTGGTTATAAACATCTGTCTCCTATGTTAATCTACAAGTCAATTTATTTCTCCTTGTACATTTGTCCTCCCTAGCAACCTCTCTAGCTACCATTTATCACCCGATGTTCTTCAATTTCCCCTCTGCTCTCTAAAATGCTGGTATAACTGAACTCCTTTGGAAAATTGGGTTATCACTCTGATTTC
>NW_003852484.1:6876047-6877963 GCF_000181295.1 Otolemur garnettii | reverse complement strand
GGTCTTAGAATCTCTTTCTGCTTCAGCTGATATATAGTGTAAATCTAAAACTTATTTAAAAACCTGTCTGGGTAAGACAGCTTTTAATTAATCTTCTCTTAGTTTTTATACTATATGGTACCTGGAAGATGCCAGATCAATCACCACTGTATTGTAATGTCGAGTTGTAAGACAGAAAGATAAATGAGCTATCAAGCTTAGCATTTTGATAGCTAAGTTAATTTAACTAGCTCCAGAACATACTCTAGATTGGTGGATAAAGTTGTGAGCTGGGTGTTTGAATGTTGTAACTGTGAAGGTGGTATGTTATTAAAAAAACAAGAATTTGCTAATTACGATCTATCCTTTATAGAAATTTAAAACCAGGATCAGAGACATGTAGCTGGGTGATAAGGTCATATTGCTAGTTCTGTCAGACCAATTAAGACAGCTTCATTAACTCAGACTTTTAATTGAACACTTGTGGCAAGATCTGAGCTGATCTGAAGTTTCCCTCTGTAGGTTGCATAAAGAAATGCTCGGCCCAGCAAATTAAACTCAATTCATGTTTAATAGTAGACCTGAGAAAACTGTTTTCTATGGTATGTACCGGAAATTCTTAAATCATACATTGTTTTTCAAGTTGTGTTTTCTCAATTACAGAAACTTTTGAACTGATTCCTGTTCTTGGAGGAGAGGATACCCTCATTCCTGGGATATCCATCTACATAGTGATGTTTCAATCAGCAGGAAGAATAAGAATAAAACTACCAACCTGGCTTTTCAAAACTACTATTCTAAATTGTAGTAAAACTTCAAACAAAAGAAAAATGCTCCAGAAGTCATTGGAGAAGTATTTAGATATGTTAATCACAGCTATTAAGGAATATCAGCTTTGGAATGTCACATCTATTCAAATAAGCAACATTAAATGGAGCAGTTTTGAAAGGCTTTCTCTGCCTTGAAAGATAATGAAATCAAGTTGCTAGGAGGCAGAAAAACCAACCTCTCCCCAGCTCCCACTCTTATCCATTCGCAACCTAACCTATACTAGACCAATTCTTTAAATATTTTCCATTCATTCACTCATTCACTCTTTAACAACCATGTAGGTCAGGTCCTATGCTCTGTTTTGGAATCATAGTCATTAGCAAGTCACAAGTCATATCTTCAAGAAGTCACAGAGAAATGTGTAGTTAATTACAAAGTGGTAAGTGTGTTGATTAACTTTATGGGTCAACTTGACTAGGTCATAGATTTCACAGATATTTGCTTAAACATTCTAGATGTGTCTATGAGGGTGTTTCTAAATGAGACTAGCATATGAATTGGTAAACTGAGAAAAGCAGATTGACCCCCTCTAACTCCAGAGGGGGTGGGCCTTACTCAATCTTTAGACGTCTCAAACAGAACAGAAGCAGAGCAAGAGAGAATTCTCTTTCTCTCAGTCTGATTGTCTTCAAGCAGAAGCACAAATGTTCTCCTGCCTTCAAATAAGGACTCAAAATCAGACTGGAACCACATAGTCAGCTCTCCTGGGTCTCCAGCTTGTCAAATATTTCTCCGGAAAACTCAGAATAAGTATAATAAGTAAAAAAGGGAGTGATAGCATCCATGAGTTTTATGATTACTACTGATAAGAGTCAGAAGGCATTTAGGCAGGGACAGGGAAATGGGGTCTGGGGAAGAAGGAGGATTAAGGAGAGGGGTTTGGACACAGTGGACAGGCCTGGAAAATCCTCAGCAGGAAGTTTCAGAACCATCACAGACTGCACGTGACCTATGCTGCCATTAATCAATAGCTGTCCTTGGGTGGGACATAGTAGGAAGAAAGACTCCCAAGGGGACTGGCCAAAAGAAGCTTGCAGCATGAACAGGGAGTCAATAACCATGAGCCATTTTAATTTGAAAAAGCCAACCAGAGTGTGCTACCAATA
>NW_003852484.1:6874803-6875619 GCF_000181295.1 Otolemur garnettii | reverse complement strand
TACTTTTTCATAATAGTTTTATATGAAGCTCTCCTTTGTTGCAGTAAGTTAATAAACTTTAGTGTATGTCTGTCATAATAGATTTCATTAAAAAGACTTTCTTTATATGTTTTAGAGATAGCTAAACATAGATATTTAGATAACTATTTTCATAAATCTATGGGTGTTTAGAGATCAAAGTTACCTTCAAAGTACTGTAATACAACTCCCAAAATTCCCTGCCCTATGTAAAGGTCAAATGATTTACCTAAAATCATCCAGGCAGTTGCTTGCATAGCCAGATTGACACAGGGTTTCCCCATTCATGGCTGAACAGGACCCCATTTTCTAGGTCTGAGTGAGCTCAGAAATCTATCTAATCACAGACTCCTATTTCTAGGTACAAACAGGCCCTTTCCAGGCCACATTCGTTGGGCTCAAGCAAGGTCATGAAAAAGCAGCCTGATCAGTATCTCATCTGGGAAATTACTCTTGGAGTAGGAAGCATATACCCTACTGCCATTCTTTGCTAATTTTAGGATTATTTCTGCCTTCAGGACCCTGGCTAATTGCTATGCCACCATAGGATAGGAAAAGCAGTATATAAACCCCTAGACAGAAGGCCCAAATGAGCTGCCCACTTGGGTTCCCTACTCTGCTGCCAGTTTGCTACCCCTCTTTCTCTTATCTATCTCCCTTATTTTCAACAAACTTTGTTCTTTTGCTTACTTGCATGGTCGATGGATTCATTCTTCAAACCTGAGATCAAGGACCCAACACAGAGAGAAATTCCAGCTACAAGATGAGAACTAAAATCTTGAGATTGTTGATCCATTC
>NW_003852484.1:6865637-6866612 GCF_000181295.1 Otolemur garnettii | reverse complement strand
ATCTCCTCTGACCCTATTTGGATACCCTTGATCACCTTCTCTTGCCTGATTGCAGTGGCTAAGACTTCCATTACAATGTTTAAAAGCAGTGGAGACAATGGGCAACCTTCCCTGGTTCCTGATCTGAATGGAAATGTTTTCAATTTTATTCCATTCAATACAATTTTAGCTGTGGGTTTATGGTAGATAGCCTTTATCAGTTTAAGAAATGATCCTTCTAAGCCTATTTTCTTAAGTGTTCTGCTCATGAAAGATGCTGGATATTATCAAAAGCTTTTTCTGCATCAATTGAGAAAATCATATGGTCTTTGTTTCTTATTTTGTTTATGTGATGTATTATATTTATAAATTTACATGTATTGAACCAACATTGAGACCCTGGGATAAACCAACTTGGTCATGGTGTATAATTTGTTTGATGTGTTGCTAGATTCTGTTTGCTAGGATCTTATTGAATATTTTGCATCTATATTCATTAAATATATTGGTCTATAATTTTCTTTCCTTGTTAGGTCTTTTCCTTATTTGCAGATCAGGGTAATATTTGTTTCATAGAATGTGATGGGAAGTATCCCTTCTTTTTCTATGTTTTGGAAAAGATTCTGTAATATACGTACTAGTTCTTCTTCAAAGGTTTGGTAGAATTCTGATGTGAAGCCCTCTGGTCCCAGATTTTTCTTTTTTTGTGAGATTTCATATAGTTGATGCTACCTCGGTACTTGACATTGGTCTATTCAACATTTCCAATTCTTTCTGGCTGATTGTAGGAGGGAATTCCTATAAGGCAAATGTTTGCTCTTTTGGAGTGGTCCCGCAACTCACTCAGGAAATGATTCATTTTTGCTCTCCACTTCTCTGCCTCTTTGAGCATTTGGGAGTGTTCAAAAGCTTTGTCTTCAATGTCAGAGATCCTTTCTTCTGCCTGTTCCATTCTGTTACTGAGAAATTCTACTGTATTTCTCAGATCTTTGAGGG
>NW_003852484.1:6857225-6865540 GCF_000181295.1 Otolemur garnettii | reverse complement strand
TGTAAGTAAATATTTGGAGATTTTGTTCTTTGAATTCATTGAATTCTTCAGACAACTTTTGAATTAATCTTTGAATTTCTAATTCCAACTTTACTTTCATTCTGTTAATATTATTTACCATCCAAATTCTGAACTTGATTTCTAACATCTCGGCCATTTGTTTATGAATAGTATCTTCTGTTGTGTCTCCTTTGTCATTCCTTTGGGGAGTTGATCTACTCTGTTTATTCATGTTGCCAGAGTTTTTCTGCTGATTCTGACTCATGATTATTTTTCACTGTTTGGCTAGAGAAATGATAAGGTGAAATTGGATTGAAGGCTCCTGGAGTTGTAATTAATCAGCCCTTTACCAAACAGTTGGGACTGGTGACTGCATCTTTTCCCCTACAGCTTTCCAAAGGTCCCATTCAGTACTATACCCTGAGACTCTTGGGACCTGCTTGGTGTGATGAGGCTAGATGACTCTGTCTTGTATTTAACGAGTCTCTGTCCAGTCCTAGTGAATCAGTGGCTTTGGACTAAAATCTCAGCTGTGGAGAAATACAAGCAACTAAGACACCCTGCCCCTCATGGGCAAAAACTGGAAGAGGAGAATTAGTCCCTCCCAGTACAACACAATCAGGGTGCAACCTTGAAGGGTCCCCAGGTGATCAGCCCAGGTCAAGAGTTCCAAACCAATTGTCTTGGTCAGTACAAACGCAGATCAAGTGGGAGAGTTTAAAAGGTCTCCAGCAACTAGACAGCAGGAGTCTGCTGGCAGCTCAAGTTTGACTCACTCTGATGTTCTGTGGAGTCAGAAATGCATGCCCAACAAAGGAGTTGGTCCAGAGGGGCTGGTGCCTCCTTCTGCACCTTGCACCTCCATCACACCCAAACACTGGTAACCGTACAGGGCTGTGGCCCAGTTCCCTCCAATGAGAAAATGCATCAGGGATTTGCACCTGCCAGAGACAGGAGGGAGTCAATGCCTCCTCTGCCAGGCTGCCGCACTCTGCCACCAGCTGGCAGGGGGAGCTGGAGCCTGACTATCTTGGGTGCTCAATGGAAACTGGGGAGTATTCCACCTGAGTTTGTTCCAAACTATAAGTTAACAAAGCAGCAAATGTTTTTCTCCCTCAGAGACCATGCCACTGCCCCAGCTGCACTGCTTCTTTGGTACTCCTGCAGGGCAAGGTCTGGCTCCCTCTGGCAGTCCACATAATTGGGGAAGTCTCCCCAAAATTTGACCCCAGCAGGATTATTCTACTATTGCTGATGCTGCATGGCTGATGCCTCCATGTGTGTTCCTGAGTCTCTGCATAGGTTCCCAAGCCTCCACTTGCCGAAGTGTCCCAAGCCTCCTCCCGCTGCTGATTTGCACTTTTGCAGAACCAAGCCAGACACACCCTCCCCACTGTGCCTTTCTACACTGCTACTGGATTCACTGTTTCAGTGCAGCTGTGCTGGTGCAGCCCATACAATGCCCAGTACTAACAAAGAACCACAGACATTCCAGTCTCTGCAGGAGTTGGACTTCTAGACCACCAGGCAAGAGGGAAGGGTGGACTGGGAGTTAAAAATGGCAAGGAAAATATTTGTTCAACTTTCATGCCAGGCAGGAAAATACCCAGGGTCACAGCTGGGTCTCTCTGGAGAAGGAGTCCCAGCCTCTAGTGACTCTCTCGTGGGATGAGACAAGAGGTCTTCAGTTCACCACTTGCCTGTAGAGATGCCATAGCAAGCCACTCTCTTGGGGGAGGGGGTGGACACTTATCCTCTTTGGAATGGGTTTTGTACCTGAAATTTGCTTCCTTGGAGTCGCAGCTTGCCTCTGCAGAGATAACATGCAGTTATCAATCTTGTCTCTCAGCTCAGGTCTCAACCTTGAGCTTTATTGGGTTCTTTCTGGCCACTATCTCTCTGGACAGGAGCTTCTGTTGAAAGCTGGCTCCAATCAGCCATCTTCCCCCCGCCCCCAGACTAAGACATCTTATACATCTGTCAAGATCACCCCACAGTCCGATCAACCTTCTACCCATCTGATTATTCAGGACATTGCTCTCTGCTCCTTTGGACAGGCCAAAACCATGGAGTTCCAAGTCTCCAGCCCTTACTTCCTATTCACCACCTAGCACCTAGGCCAAGGTTCCAACATTCAAAAACCATGAAGAATGACTTGTGTGCCATAGAACCCAGTCATGACCTCCCTCTCTCTTCCCATTGCCTTAGTGATATTCAGCACTCACAGATGTTCACAGTTCAGATGAGCCAACCCTGCTCTTTCTCACAAAATGGATCCTCAGTGTGGCCATTCACTCTCCATTTATTCAAGGCCAAACCCTCCCATCCAGCAACTGCTCTCATCAGTAACATTGTGTGGCTGAGCCTCCTCCTGATCCAGGTTCCCCAAGGGAGAAAATGTTCAAAATCACTTTGCCAAGACTACTGAGGAAAATGCCAAATGCCTAATCAAAAGTACAATAAGCACCAAGCCACATTATAACTTTCATGCTGTTGTTGAAAAAAGTTAGATTAGTTTGACAAGATTAGTTGTTCAGGAGTCATTTTGATTTCCCCCCACTACCCTGTAATCCCTCTCAGACTTTGAAAATTAATCCTCCTATTATTCTTGTATTTCTAGATATAAATGTATGCTGTCTGGTTTATGGCATCTGGTATCATGAGCCCCTCGGCAAGCTTCTCAGAGTTTTCAGAGGGTTTTGTTTCAGTTAATTCCTTAAGCATCCCAGGATTCAAGGCATTGTATCTTCTAATTTATTTTATTAATCCTAAGTGTATCTTAAAAGAAAGGAATAGAAATTAATGAAAATAAATTAGCATTTTTGATTACAAAAGATACCTTCAAGGGCACTCTCATTTCTTGAAAGTGATCTTGCAGTTTATAGTAATGCTGGAGCAGGAAAACAGCAGAATGGCCTCGATTCCCTCATAAGCAGATAGTGTCTTTTTACATAGGGCCACATTAACCAGGGAATGCAGGTGTTTGAGCCAGTGATTGTCCAGCTGTTAGAAATTCACATTGGCCCTTGTGTAGGAGTTGGCAAGCATCCAGACAACAAGCCAAACAGCAGCTTAATTCTAAACAACCCTCTCTTACTGCAGTGCTTCCACCCTAGACCAAATCAATATAGCCCTTCACCTGGACCATTAAAATAATCTCCTAACTAGTCTCACTGCTTCAACCCTTAGTCCTTACTACAAACCACACCACCACACAGGTCAGATCATGTTACTCTCCTGCTTAAAATCTTTAGGAGGAATTCCCATCAGAGCTAGGGAAAAAAAAAAAACAAGTATTTTACATAACATATAAAGCTATATAAAGCATATAAAGAACTGACTCCTGCCTACTCCAGTCTTCCCTGGTACAGTCACTTCTGCTATAATGCAACATATACATTCCCCCAAAAAATCATTGCACTTTTCAAAATAATGTAATAAGAAACGCAGAGCCTATGGGCTTGGAGAGAACATTCAAAATCTTCATCGGTGGCAAATTAATTTTTAACAAGGTAGGGACCAGGCATGACCACTGACTCCTGTAATTCCTCCAGCACTTTGGAAGGCTGAGGCAGAGGATTTTTTGAGCCAGGAGTTGGAGGTTACAGGGAGCTATGTATAATCATACCACTGTACTCCAATCTGGATGACAAAGTGAGACCCTATATCTCTAATTAAAAAAAAAAAAACTAGGAATGTAGTAAAAATGGTGGCACAGTTTTATACATTTTCAATGGTTGAGAAATGCAAAGATGCTACAAGAAATATGATTTGAAGTTTGCTTGTGGAAGTGGGTGGAGAAGAGTTGAAGTTTGTGAATTATCAAGTGGTAGAAAGAGGATCATCTGAAATCAGAAGGGAAGTTGTAACACCAGACAGGTGAATTGGTGCAACTCACACACGAAGGGAACAGAGGTAGCTGGTGGATGTCTGAGGGGTGCAAGTATGCACTTCACATATTCCTATCCCACTCAGTTCACTGGGTTCAATTTTCTACCTTCAACTAGTGTTCCTCTCAGACAAAATCACACCCAGAAAATACAAAACCCACGTTATGCTCAAATTGTTCCCTATCAATCCTGTTGGAACAAATTTGCTTTTGGAAAGCAAGCTTCATGGCAGAACCTACTGGTCCTCTTGGCCCACTGTCATTACGTCCTCTGTTCAGCATCTCCGAACCTCCTCCCAAGGCCTTTGCATTTGCTCTTCCCTCTCCCAGATCATCCTTACCCTGTTCTTCATGGGACTGCCTTCATCTCAAGCTGGATTCAGTGTCACCTCTTCAAAGAGTCCTCTCATCAGCTCACCCTCCCTAAGGCAGGCTACTTCCCCCATTACTTTCCATTTCAATTTTATTTTATTTCCTTAGAGATTCCATTAGAAGAGGTAAATAGTTTGTTTATCTTTCTTTGTTATTATCTCTCTTCCGCTAGAAAGTTAGTTCTGTGAGAGGAGAAGCCACGTCTCTCCTGACACTTTTTTACTTCCAGGCCCTTGCAGGTATGGTGCTCAGGATCAAGACAAAATTAGGCCCTGGAACTCATATTCTGAATGAATTTTAAGAATGAGTGAATGATTATATGTAGGCAAATACCAGATCTATCCAGTAGGCTCTCTCAGAATGGCCTTATTAATGCTGTTGTGATACTCACTCTGCTAAACCCCTTAACAGTTTAGCTCTTGTTCAGATTTAATGCTCTCGTTAAAAAGAGCTTAAAGGGAAACAGTACAAAATTAAGTTTTTAAAAAGAATAAATGAGAAGGACTTCAAAGAATAGATTATTAGAATCACATAACACTAAAATAACAACAGAAAAAAATTGGACTGTCAAAATGACAAACAGATGATTTATTCTTACTCTTTACAAAACCACTCTGATCCCAGTGATGGTAACAGAAAAGGTTCATATTTGGCAAGTGATTAAACAGAGATTAAGGATTTGGTGAGGCCCTTTTTACAACTCTGTGCCTAATTTTGATATTTATTTTGAAAGGAATCCGAAGAAGTTTTGAAGGATCTACAAAGGCTCACACTAAGAGGATTAAATAGTCACTCTACAGACCAGATAAAAGCTAAAAGTTAGCCATCGCTTTCCACTTTCCTCACAGAAAACAAAATTAGTGAATGAGATGTCTGAACGTTCCTTAATATCCAGTCTTGGCTTCTTCTGTATCAGTAGGATACTAATGTTTGACTGGAGAACATGTGACTGCAATGCGGGCTCCATTCCCAGCCTCCCTGTATCTTTGTGTGATCGCACAATCATGGGGCTATATTCTGGCTAATGAGATGTAAGTAGCTAATTCTGGATAATGGCTTGAAAGCTTTCATCAGCCTCCCTCAAGAGAAAGCTTGTTTCTCACTCATTGCCCCTTCTCCTTTCCTCCCTTCATCTTGGAATACAGGTGTGGCCCCTGAGTTGAGGTGCGGCACTGGACCATGGGATGACCTTGGGAACACAGGTCATGGCCAGTGAAGCAACAAGACAGAAACAGCCTGGGTCTTGGCAGACTTTTTGGAACCAGGCCAGCACCACAGCCATGAACTATCTCCCCACAACACTTCAACATGAGGAGGAAAATATCTGTCTTAAGTAAATCTTATTTTAGATTTTAACTTTAACTAAAAAGTTGTGTGGGTAAATGTGCCCCCTTCCCATTTTTCATTTTACCGATGAAGAAAAGAAAGGACTTACCAGGTTTCAAGGATGCTTTTGAAAGTTAGGCTACTTGGGAATAGACAGAAGCTAAGGGTGAGAAAAGAAGTTGATTGCTCTGTCTAAGTGTTAGGAATTTGGAGATTGATAAGGGAGATTCTCAGGGTGAATGGTGGAAAGGGGCTTGTAATTGAAAGTGAAGGCCAGTGGAAACCTCCCTGCGATGGGTATTTCAGGGAGGACAGAGACTAACATTGCTCTCCTCAATCTGTAAGTGCCTTCCACTCTTCCCAAAACTTCAATAACAGTTTTCTCTTGTGTAATCAACTCATATTAGTAATTTTGGGGTAGATGAAAGAAGAGGAAAGATGGGATTGTGTAGGTAAGGTGCTAGTTTCGAGACCTGAAAGCTAAGGTTACTGCTTCACAAAAACTTGCCTAAGCATCACTCTGTGTGGAATGACTTAGAAGAGAATAAGTGTCCCTGCTATAAGGGGCTCACTATTACAGGCAAGTTGACATGAGGGTCTGGAAGCCTTAGAAACATTGAGGCTGAAGAGCTCTGAGTTACATATCAAATGTCCTCTTGCTGGTCTGCATAATGATTCCTACTTATCCTTCAAAATTGTGCTCTGATGTCACCGTTATGCCAGATCTTCTCTGATTCTCCTGGAGAGGATTAATCAGCCCCTCTTCCACAGGAACACACTATCTGGGACACTTTTGTTGCACTTTTTCCACTGTGAGCTATTTGAGAACATGATATATTTGTCTTATCTCTAGTGCCTAACACATAGTACCAAAAAAGCTTTAGAGAATTGAATTGAATTATGAGTTTTATAATAAAACCACTGACAGGAGAAAGACCTTAAAGGCAAACTTGGTAAGTTTTTATTTTGCGTAGAAAGAAATCAAGAACCAGAGAGACCAACTGAATTTCCTAAAATCACACAGCTTGCAGGGGTGACATGAGGTTTAGATCCCAAGTGTCTAGATCCCAATCCACCTGCTATTGCTTCCTTGTCATGTTCACTGACATTAGGGCAAAACACTTCAGGAAACCCTGGGGGGACATTCCAATGTTTGGGCTCTGTCCCAAATCAAGCGCTATTTTGCTCTGTCAAACAAAGCCACTTTTATTTGCTCCTACTTTGGGGAAAGAAAAGGTTGAGAGTTGTGCCTGTTTTTAAGATTCTTCATAAGTGCCAAATATGAATAATAAAGAGATAGACTTAGCAATGCACAAGTAAGTGTGTAGATTCATCAGCCCTCCTGGGGCTCATAAATTGCAGAGAAAAGTACATTTTTCAAACTAAAGATCCTCATATGGTCCTGCCCCCCCCCAAAAAAAGGAAAAAGGAAAAAACCTACAAAAAACTAATAAAACAGAAGAATTTGAGTAACACAGAAGGCTGAGCTACACACACATTTGTATGATTTTTCAGACCCATGCACAAAGCTAAGCTCTATAGCTGTTCTCCAATCTCTTCATATTCTCCACGACATCCTATTTTATCTCCCTTATTTTGTTCTCTTTCCAAAATCCACTCAATCATTTATTGGCTCGTCGGTGCTCTGGTGCGTTTCCTCTCTGCTTTACTCTCTCTCTCTTTCACTGATAAACACCTCGCACCTGGGAAACAGATGCCTCTAATTAGTATTAAAACCTGATGTTGATGCCTGCCTTTGAAGTTGTGTAGGATGCATTTGGGTGAATAATAATATTCTCGATTCAGCACCATTCCACACTTAATCAAAAGTCAGCTGAGTGGAAATTCTCTTGTAGTCACCCCTTCTACCCTTGTCCCAAGCATGCTTATTAAATAAAGTCAAAGAACTGGACCCTGCACTTCGAAAGTCCTCTTTGACAAACCACACTTCTCAGAGCTGAAGTTTTGGAGAAATGGGTATGTCAATTTCACAAAATGTTAGGAATACTGAAGCTTTGGAAAGAAGGCAAAGTTGACAAGGGAAAGATCTGAATAGCAGCTGTTCTAATATTTCCTAATTGTGTACGTTTTCTCTGAATTACTTGAGAAGTATTTCTATTAGATGTTATTTGTTGCTATAAGGGCAATCTACCCCACAGTCAGCATAAAAGGCTAAACAGTAAGAACTCTGAGAGAGCAGAGTTCCAGGGAGCAATACGGTGCCCAAGCCTATGCCCAATGCAAAAGCCTTATGTTGGTGAAATACAACCTAGAAACATTTTTCTAGTCAAAAAAAAAAAAAAATGCCTACCTCAATACTATGACTCTATGTAACAAAACACAGAAAGGTAAATAAGAAAATTGCAACATCACATAGATGAAGAGAAAAAGTGTGTCTGGAGAAATAATGACATTTTTGAAGCTAGCCATTTTACAGTGTCTTTGAAGGCAAGAAAAAAAAATTAAAAACTGGGTGATGCCTGTGGCTCAGTGGGTAGGGCACCAGCCCCATATACCAAGGGTGGCAGGTTCCAAACCAGCCCCAGCCAGCTAAAACAGCAGTGGCAACTGCAATAAAAATAGCTAGGCGCTTTGGTGGGTGCCTGTAGTCCCAGCTACCTGGGAGGCTGAGGCAAGAGAATAGCTTAAGCCCGAGAGTTGGAGGTTACTGTGAGCTGTGACTCCACAGCACTCTATCAAGGACAACAGAGTAAGACTAAAGAAACAA
>NW_003852484.1:6849570-6856945 GCF_000181295.1 Otolemur garnettii | reverse complement strand
GGGGATGTAGAAGCTTTGGAAAGTTCAGGTTATCCTATGACAGGGAATGTGTCTTTGTCCTATATCTATGTTAGTCAAGGTAAGCCAGTTACGCTGTCATAATTAATTATCCCAAATTTCACAACAAAGTTTATTTCTTGCTGATGCTATCTGTTCATTATAGGCTGGCCAGAGGCTTCTCCCAGTCTCAAGCCTGCTGGGAGTCAGGTCAGAGGAAAAAATAACATGGCAAGCCTCCCTATTCCAGCTCGTAAAGCTTCTGCCTGGAAGTGGCATGTATCACTCATTGTGATGGCCCAGACAAGTCACATAGCCATACCTGGGAATGTATGAGCAGCAACTTCCAGCCAAGAATTCTGGAACATATCATATACTCTCCCATAGTATGCTCAAGCTAACTGTACATAACAAATTGTATAATTTTGACACTATGATGCCAACGTGTTTCTGGGATAAGGTTATCTTTATAAAATGTCAAATAAAATACCTCCGGATGTCATTACAGATAGCTATTTAGATAGTATAGTTATAGCCAGTATTTTGTAGTTAGCAGTATCCCTTACAGAATAATGTCTTAAATTTGAACTCTGAGTATATTCATAATTAAGTATTCAGGTTGTCTGCTAAGGTCCATAAAGGGGAGAAACAATAATCAATTTTTGTATTTTTTGTCTATCCCCAAACCTAACCTATTTAAGTAAAAGTTGGAATGCGGTTGGGTTGGAAATCTGCGTGTGTGTATTTTACTTATTTTCCATTTCCTGCCAAGGAACCAGATCTTCAAATACTACTCTGCAACAATGCCTTTAATGAGAACAGAGGCCTTCTTAACCCCAATACTTAATTTTAGAATAGAAAGTGTACATTTGACAGCAGAAACATGAGTCAGGAATTTACTAATTATTTTTGCATGACGTGATCTTTAATTTCCTTGGTAAAGATAATGAAATATATTCCCCTTATAGTTACACCTAATCAGAAATGCCGTGTGCACATTCCCCATCCTCCTACACCAAACGATAGAATGTGCTGTGGATCTGTTTACCTACCACTGAGAGGAAGCAACAGCACTCAGACAAGGATTTTCAGTAAATGACTTCAAGTTAAAGTTCTCAAAAACAACATTTATCATGTCATTTCAGCATGATACTGCCTCAAGGCAGAAGAAAGAAACAAAAGTTTTCTTAATGTCCCTTTTATCCTTGTAATTCAATTTTTTTCTCACCTTTTCTACTACCCAGCAGAGTCTCCTCTCCAAAGCCACTGAAATTACTACAATGACATGTAAAAATTCCAGAGATCTGAGGCCTGCTCCTTATTCCCAAAAGTCCACAAAATATTCTTGAACATTACACAAGCTTTATAAACTCTAAGCTGCAATCACAGATCATATTTGTAGCCATAGATGTTGACTAAAGAAGGGGCAAGTAAGTGATTTGGCTGATTGACCAGCTGATTAAAGGAGGAAATAAACTGGCCTGTATGTCCTGAGTATCATCCCAGCAACAAAATCCAGGTCTTGAAGTGGGAGAAAGAAGTGTCAGACAGGTTCTTTACCATCTCTTCCTCTCTCGAGACCTTCTTTTTTTATCTTTTGGTCTATCCCAACCCCAGATACTCCTGGCTTCTTGTACCACCACTGCCCTTGACCTTGGTGCTGATCTTGCTTCATCGCCCACCCAGGCCTCATCCTCAGCCCTCCTGCAAGTCTCCATCAGAAAGGGCATTTGAACAGGAATAAATGGGTAAGCCTAAGATTGGAGGTAATAAAACCTACCTGCTAGGTTTCTGCCACATTTGAGTTAAGACAAGTTCAAGAGGGGACCAGAATCAACTTTAGGACCTATGTGAAAGTGACATAATCACTCGGAGTTGACCTGCCGCTCCGGATCCCTGTTGTAAGTTGCTTCTCAGAATGTCTGAGCAATTTGACTTAAATTCTTCTCACACATAAAAACTTGGCTCAAATGATAGCCCCTCCCTGAAACCTTCCTTCTTCCCTTACCTGACCCTAGGCAATAGTAATTATCCCTTTTTCTATAATCTTAAAGTACTTAATTCACAAACTTATTGTGGCATTTTTCATGTTATGTTATATTCTGTTCTTTGTAAGGGAATAATCTCTTAAGGGCAGAGTTAAATCTTATTCATCTTTATACCCATGTCACCAAACAAAGCATGAACATATAGTAGATGCTGAAGAGATGTTACTAATTGAACTGAAATGTAATTGAGGGCCAACACTGTAGACAGCAGAAGCTACCTACAGAGACGTAATATGGGATAAAGTAATAACAGTGTAGGCTTTGGCAGAAGAGAAACCCAAGGTAAAATCCCAACTCTGCCCCTCACTAGCCATGCACACTTAGAGAGTGTTACTTAATTGTCCAAAAACTGTTCTCCCCTATAAAACAAAGACTATCATCTCCACTTCACTAATTATAGCATAAATTAAGAAGCAGGTACAATGTGTAGTACATGATGAGTTGCATGAACTCAGGGGTTACTCGACCCAGATGCTCTTAGATGCATTTTACTTGTACTGTGCACCCATACCCTGGCTTCTACGTGGTCAGTCCTAATGGCTGATACCTGTAGTCTCTCTCAGAAGACCTCTGTTGGGTTACTGGAGCTGAATTGGCCTAAGCACAGAGATTCCAGAGATTTAAGCCTCATGGAGATGGTTGTAGACATTGACTGACTGTATAAAAGTATAAGTTCCTAGCTCCCTTTGCTGGGGAGTGAGACTAACTCTGAAGTAGAATCTGTGTTCTCAAGCTCCCCCCAGTCTTTCCCCACTCTCTTTCTGACTTCTGGGATTGATAACTTAATAAAATATTTGACATGAATCCTTGCGTTAGGGTCTGCTTCTGGAAACCTGACCTGTGATGGAAACACTTTCCAAACAGTAACTACTATTACCACCCAAAGTGGCCAGGAAGAAATATGAAAAATTGCCAGCCCTAAAATTATCTCCCTGTTGTTACCCTCTACCTCGTTTTCCTATCTTGCCCTCCAAACTCTTTACACCCTCAACATGTTTGTTCTAGGTGCTGTGATTTGAATGCTGTCTCCTCTAAACTTTATGTTGGAATGTAATGCCCGATGCTGGAGGTAGTCCTAATGGCAGGTGTTTGGGTGATGGAGGTGAATCCTTCATGAAAAGATTAATGCCCTCCCTGTTCATGGGTGTGAGTTCTTACTTTTTTGTTCTCAGGAGAACTGGTTGTTAAAAAGAGTCTGGCCCACTAGTACTCGGAGCAAATACAAAAATAAATAAACAGGACCTGATCAAGTTTAAAAAATTCTACACAGTTACAGATACAATCAACAAAGCAAAAAGACAACCTTCAGAATGGGAGGAGACATTTGTATGTTATGAACCTGACAAAGGGCTAATAATTGGGATCTACAAAGAACCCAAGAAAATCAACAAGCAGAAACAGCCCCATTAAAAACTGGTGGGATCACACCTGAGGCTCATCCTATAAGGGTACATGTGAATCTCTCTAAATGTAGAATATAAATGTCTTAACTCAATAACTAAGAAAACGACATGAAGGCTATGTTAACCAGTTGGGTGAAGGTATTTCAAATTGTGTATGGAAACAGCACACTGTACCCCATGATAGTATTAATGTACACAGCTATGAATTAATTATAAAAACTGGATAAGAGACATGAACAGAAACTTTTCTCATGGGAACAAATGGCCAACAAACACATGAAAAACTGCTCATCATCCTTAATTATCAGAGAAATGCAAATCAAAACCACATGGAGATATCACCTAACCTCAGTGAGAATGGCCCACATCACAAGGTCCCAAAGCAACAGATGCTGGTGTGGGTGCAGAGAGAAGCAATACTCATGCACTGTTGGTGGGACTGCAAACTAGTACAGCCTCTATGGAATGAAGTACGGAGATTCCTCAAAGAACAAAAAGTAAACCTCTCATCTGATCCTGCAATCCCATTACTAGATATCTACCCAAAATTACCATAAGGACAACTGCAACTTGAATGCTCATAGCAACACAATTCATAATTGCAAAGATGTGGAAACAACCTAAGTGCCCTCAACACATGAGGATTAATAAATTAAGGTATATGTAAAGCATGGAATACCATTCAGCCATTAAAAAGGTAGAAATTCTGTATCTTTTGGAACAGAAGATTTGGAGAACATTCTTCCAAGAAAAGTATCACAAAAATGGAAAAACAAGCATCACATGTATCACATATTTAGTTCTAATTTGAAACTAGTAGATTAACAACTAGATGCTCACCTGAGAGGAATATTCAATTGAATTTAAGTAGGGATGAGGCGAGGGGGTGGGGAAATCCCCTCCTAGCAGGTACACTGCTAGCAGGTACAGGTTTATGGAACACTTCCCAGGTGAAGGACACAACCACAACCTGGACTTTAACCTTACAAAAGCAAACTCTGTCTCTACTAATGTACTAACCTGAAATTTAAAAGAAAAAAAAGAGCCTAGCGCCTCCCCTTAGCCCCTTTCTTTCCTCCTATCTCACCATGCATTCTCTGCATACACCGTGAGTTGCCTTCACCAGACCCAGATGCCCAGTCATGAACTTTACAACCATCAGAATCATGAGCTAAATCCACCTTCTTTTTTCCTTCTTTTTTTTTTGAGACTGAGTCTCACTCTGTTGCCTGAGTAGAGTGCCGTGGCATCATAGCTTACAGCAACCTCAAACTCCTGGCCTCAAGTGATCCTCTTGCCTCCGTTTTTCTATTTTTAGTAAAGATGGGGTCTCATGTTGCTCAAGCTGGTCTCAAGCTCTTGAGCTCAAGCTATCCACCTGCCTCAGCCTCCCAGAGTACTAGGATTACAGGCATGAGCCTTCGCACCCAGTCCACCTTCAAGTTACCCAGCCTCACCAAATAGACTAAAACACTAAGGGAAGGAGAATCAGCAGAACCTTTTTGTTTCTTTTTACCAAACATATGTGTGTTCATGTTCTTAACTTGGTAGCTGCCTCTTTATAGCTGGTGTGCTCGACACTTAGCATCTTGAGGGTGATTAACAAACGTAAAAATTCTGTTCAGCAATGTCTCACAGAGATAAGAAGGAGATTGTCCATGAAAATCCTGTCCAGAAGACCCAAGGTAACAGATGGATCTAGCCTGGGATTAACAGATTCTATCACATCTTGAGGACATTTTCCCCCAGGGAATGAGTGATTCTGGGAGGTAAATTCATTACATAATATGTTGTTTTGCTGAGACCACTTTTCAGTCTCATGTCTTAGAATTTCAAAGAACTACTACTGAGCTCTTTGAAGATTAGCTGTTGTTGTTGTTCACCAAAGCAGTTCAAGGCAATTCTATATCTTTTAATTAGGAAATGATATTTTTCAAGTTCAAATGCAGCCTGTGCTACTTACCAGCTGGATGATGTTGAGTAAATTAATCTTTCTAAGCCTTAGTTTCTTTATCAGCATGTTTAGAAAAGTAACAATGTCTCTCTCATAAGGTTGTTGTGAGGATTCAGTAAACTAATATATTTTAAAAAATCATGTAGCATAGTGTCTGGTACAAAACAAATATATCTCAACACTAAGATAGATTTGTTGCTATCGTTAGTTTTATTGTTTCATCACTTTCACCCCCCTGCTCTTATAAATGAGAAAAAAAAAGATCAAATTTGATGAACTTGGGTTGTCTCACCTGGCTAAAGAAGGATCAGAAGGTCATTATCAGGGCTGAGAAGCTATTAAGTAGGAGTAGACACAGTCTATCGGGATCAGCAGAGAGAACTAGTAACAACTTACAGAGTTCACATGAAGCTATCTCCTCTCAGCATGAATAAAATTGCCAAGAATTAATCATTCCCCTACAATGAAATGGAGTCCTTAGAAGATAATTAGTTCCCTGTCACTGGGAACATTCAAGCAGGTACTAAATGACCACTTGCTGGGGTCACCGTTTCCACATATATACATATATCTCTACATGTATATATATACATATATACATATATCTCTTTTGGTTTCAATTGCTTGCAAACACAAGGTGCTTAAATGCAGGGACCAGTCTACCATAAAGTTACTGGCTATCTTAGGAAATCCACAGAGAGGAATGCAGACACATCCTAGAGCCATTGTGTGTGTGTGTGTGTGTGTGTGTGTGCACGTGCGTATGAGTGTGTGTGTGTGTCCTATCACTACATCTCTGCCTCTCTTCTCTAGCTAAAGAGAGGCCTCCTCTGCTTCCATAGTTTAGTGTAAACATCAAAACTTCACACATTTTACACCTTACAATCCGGGTACCCAAGTGATAACTGGTACAATGGTCTCACTGTCACAAATCCAAATTCCTCTGAAAGGAGCTATATCTGGGTCAGCTGCAAACTGGAAGAATCAAATGTCGCCAGGGTGCAGGTCCCACTGTATTTATGTTTTCTGCCATTGAAGGCAATGGGCGAGGAAACACAGTGCTCCAGAGAAGGCAGAAGTTCTCAGAGGTGAGAAGAACATGGAGTACTTCAGGACAGACACAGTAATAGCTCCACACTATACTCTAGAGTAAAGGAAAAGTGGAACCAGTTTCCTTTAACTTTCTTCTATCTCTGCAATTTTATTCATCCAGAGTAAGACTTTATGTGCCAATGGATTTAAATTAATGACTTGAAAAATCAATCTGAAACATTAAAAACTATGAAAATCACTCACTCAGTTCTCCAAAGTAACAATGAAGGGCCTAGCCATATGAATACATCTATCCCATTTCATTGAATGCAACACACCATTGATTATAAAACACACCATTGTTTTATGTACTACAGCAAAAGAAAAAACATGCCAAATGTAGTTGTAAGATGTTATCAACTGTAACAATTTCAGAGATGCTGAATTGTGAACATATATGTATCTTAGACACAACGAGATAGGAAAAATTAGTTTGCTCATTCCACAGGTTCAAAAGGAGGTTTGAGTCAGGCAAACGTTTAATGAACATGCGTTAGCCACTGTGATAGGAAATGCAGAAAGGTTAAGGAAATCATCTCTGTCTTCTAGGAATTTATAGGATTAGAGGAGACAGCCATAGAGACAAATAATTATAACAGAGATGGTCGTGATCTAAGAAGCAACTTTCTAGGTTTTGAAATGCAACAAGTCATTTCCTACCACAGGGCCTTTGTATATGCTATTCCTCTGCCAGGAAGGAATATATGTTATTCCTTTATATATATATAAAGCTTTCTCTCCTCTATCTGGCTAACTGCTACTTATCATTCAACTGCTTTGATCTCAACGCCATAGGGACACACAAAGAAGCTGTGTTCTACCAGCTTCTGCTGAACATTCTTTTCTCTCGAATCCCTTATCCCCACTGCAACTGAAACTAA
>NW_003852484.1:6844948-6849447 GCF_000181295.1 Otolemur garnettii | reverse complement strand
TTGTTTTGGGCTTCTTTTTCCATTCAGCTGGAGAAATTTTCTGCATATTTTCCATGAATATGTAAATGTATATATTAGCAATATGCAAGCAATTTCAGAAAGGTCCCTGTGAATGCTGAGGACAATAGGCACGAAAAAGGTTCAGGCAGAGGCAAGACTTTATCTGGTAAGGGGAACCAGAAAAGATGTCATGAAGAGGTAGCATTTCAGCTAAGCTTCCGAAGATCTCAGGAAGCAAGTGTTGGGGAAAGGTCGCCCAGGTAGAGGTGCCGGAATGATTCAGGGCCAGGAGTGAGAGGGATAAAGGCATCTTCAGGAACAGCAGTTAGCAAAGTTTGGCAAGTAGGAAATTATAAATGGGGAACGGATTGAGAAAAGAGGTAAGATTTACCCTTATGCTGCTGAAGTTTAAGCATCAGCACCCTCACTTGCCTGGCCTCTCCCGGGGCTGGTGAGCTTCTGCTCCAGGGACACAAGGAAGAAGCAGCAGCCCTCGTATGCCTGCCCCTGCCTGGAGGTCACTCTGTAATGTGTCCTGGGACCACTGGCAGCAGTACCTCCACACCCACCAGCACTTAGTGAAAACTGCCAGTGTTTGATCTGAAGGAACAAATGGACACCGCCTTTGACTCTAAAGAGGTTTTAAAAGAACCCCAGAAGGAAGGTGTTGAGGAAAGGATGGGGCTTTGAGTACCTGAGGGGCAAGACCAGCCAGCACAGCAGCAGCTCTGGAAGCCATGCCGCAAGAGAGGAAAGGAGTGGGATTCTCCAAGCTTTGCCTAAGGCAAGAAGCACCTTCCCAGCAAGGTCTGTGGTTGCAGCCTCCCCAAAACTAAATTGTGAGGCAGAAAACTCGTTCCTAAAACAGTTAGAAACAGATTTCTATCAGTTATGCTGGAGGAAACTGAATTTTCTCTATAGAAAATTATATAACAAAATTGTTGTCATTTGAAGAGATGCTCAGAGAGCATGCATCCAAATAAGTAGGGAGAGAGTGTTATAGAGACGATTTAGTAGGCAGGGAATTAATAATAATAATAATAAGCCATTTTCTGGGCTTTGTGATGATTGTGATATTTATCATCTTTTGAAAAATTTTATAATAGGTGTAATTTCTTTTCTTATTTAGAATAAGTCAGTCTTCACTTTTCTATCTAAATTTTGAGCTTGTAATTTTATCTTCTTTTAAAGAGTTCTCTGTAAATGATCTCAGCTTCAGGCCCCACAAAACCTGCATCTGACCCTGATATTAAGAGCCTGCCTGCCAGGCTGGAGGGCTGAGATCGTAATTGGTCAAGAACAGAGGAGCGGAGAAGATGTCAACTAATCAGTTTCCATGTTAATTTGTATGAGAATGAACATAAATCTTTATATAACAGTGCTGTAACTTTATCTTACACAGGCAGTGTTGATAGTTACTTGGGAATTAAATGCCTTCTTTATTTTTTTTTTTAAATCTTCTTTTTACTTTGCCATTTTGCTGCAGGAATTTATCTGCTGATTCTCCATTTTGAAGCAGAAAGACATGCCTATAAAGTCTAACTATTTTGCTCAGATCGAAGTTCCTTCCCTAGCATCATGATGTTATTAATACATCACATCTATTTTATCCATATCACTTTTCCTAGGCTTGGCTACCGGCACAGATTAATAGTTGTCTTTGCATTATGCAGTGGAACTTAATTTCTATTTGAATGTTTAACACCATTGTAATGATTTTATTGCAATTAAGAATGATAAATGTTTCCCTTCCAGTCTCAAAATCAATATTCACAAAGTGGAGGAGATAGGCAGTAAGAAGATGGTTAGCGGAACTGGGGGCTGCCCAGGAACTGTGGGAAGGTGGAGGAAAGCTGGGAGGCACTGGTACTGCTTAAGCACCTACTGTGTGCTGAACACTCTGCTAGGCATTTTACACATTAGAAGTGGTACTGGCACAATGACAGTAAAAACAGCTAGCATGTACTGTGCACTTACTTTCAAGAAAGCACTTTGTAGTATTGAGTACACTGAATACTTGTTTTTCCATTTGTGTGATACTTTACTAAGGAGAATGTTCTTCAACTCAATACTAATATGATACCAATAGATAAACAACTACATGCCCACGTGAGAGAAAAACACAATTGAATTCAAGTGGAGGGGGAGGGAGGAGAGAGGAGGAAGGAGGGGAGATTAGTGTGCCCTCACCTAACAGGCATAACATAAGGGTATACAGCACACCCCTTGGGTGAAGGGCTCAACTACAACTTGGACTTTATCTAACACACACAAATAATGCAACCTAATCCTTTGTACCCTCATATTAATCTGAAATTTTAAAGAAACACATTTTATGCATTTCCTCAGTGAGTCTTCCTACTACTTTTATAAGAGAAGTAGTATTTTTCTTTCTATTCCTCTTTATAGATGAGGAATCTGAAACTCAGAGAAGTTAAATTTCCCATCATCATAAAGTGAGTGGAAAAGAAAGGATTTGAATTCGGTTCTGTCTGATCCCAAAGTTCCCAACATTTAACACCCATTATACAGTAGAACCTCTGTAAGTTGACCACTAGAGGGACTATAACAAACTGGTCAGCATACGAAGGTGGTCAACATAAGGAACTGTTGTATGTAGGCCTACTGTATGGATATGAATACATGGTACATGTCCAGTCTTTGAAAGTTAGGTCAGCTTAAGGAGTGGTCAGTGTACTGAGGTGGTCAACTACAGAGGCTCTAATGGATTTGCTTTCTAATGGATTTGCTCCACAACCTATTACCATAAACTTACACCATTGTTATCTCACAGATTTGTGGGTCAGAAAGTTTCCTGGCCAGAAATCTAGTGGGCTAGTGGAACTGGGTTCTTTTCCTAGGTTCTCACAGGCTAAAATCAAGAGGTCAAGCAGACTAGGCTCTTATCTGAAAACCAGGGGAAAGAATACCCTTTCAAGCTGATGCAGATTGTTGAGAGAATTCAGTTCCTTGAGGTTGTAGAAGGTAGATCTCCATTTCTTTGACGGCCATCACCCAAGCTCTATCTCACCTTATAAAGACTTCCTTCCATTGTTTGATTCTTGGGGCCTCCATCTTCAAACCAGTGAGAATCCATGCAGTCTCTGACTTCTTCAGCTACTAACCAATAAAAACCCTCTATTTTTAAGTGATTCGTACAGAGCCCACTCAGAAAATCTTCCTTTTGATTACTCACCAAACAGTAATCTTCATTATCTAAATACCTCTGCAAAAATCTCTTTCTGGTATAATGTAACATAATCATGGGTATGATAGTTCATTATATTTACAGCATAGGAGAACAGGACAGAAATCTTGGGGTGGGGTGGACGAGGCATTTGCAATTCTCCCTGCTACACCAGTACTATCCTCTATATCACATATATGCTCTCTTATTTATCCCTGACCACAATTTTGTCAAGAAATTAGTATTAACTCTAGAAGAATGAGAAAACCAAGACTTACATCCAGAGTGATCACTGGGGAGGAGACAGTAAGAAGGCAACATTTCTCATGATGATAGTCTTACGTGCATTGTAGCACCATTTTCCTCTCCTGGCCAGCTGGACCCTGCTGCAGCCATACTAATGGCACTAAGATGAACCATTCACTCACCTGCAGGCCTTCAAAGATCCATCGGCCTAGAAACTTCCATTCTGCTTCTGTTTGGCTAACTCTCACTTTTCCATTAGGTCTCAAACCCTCTTCCTTGGGAACCACTCCTCACGCAAGATTGAAGTAGTGTTCCCTCCTATACCAAAGACTCTTATACTTAACCCATAATAATATCACTGACCAACCTGTATTATGTAGTATAAATTCTAGCTTTTTATCTATCTCCACCTATTGATGTCATCCTTTGTTGCTGGTCTAGGTATCTTTTAGATTATTTCTTTGTGGTTCAGGATTTTTGAACAAGTTAATTCCCTTTGGTTAAAAAAATAAATAAAAGCTCAGCCTTTAAAATAAAGGTATTAAAAGAACTTTTAAAAAAAGATAGCAGCCAAAAACCTTGTTTGTCTGTACAACACTTTTATAATCTTAATTCATGCCACGACCTTCATAGTAGGCAAATTCCCGTGGCTAATTGTATATTCATTTCCTCCTTCTTGTCTGTTATTTCGATATAAATTCGATTAAAAACATAATCTCCAAAAGAAATTTGGAACACCAAATACCTTTTGTCCTTGTACATCATAGTCTCCATTGATTGACAAGCCAAATATGAAACTTAACTTTGCAAATATGTCATCTTAATTAAAGCAAAATGCTAGAGAAAAATATTCAAATAAAAATGTATTTAAATATTAATTTAATGATTTCTGTTTAACATAATCATATTTCTAAAAGGTTATTATTAGTTTGAAATTAAAAAGAAGAGAGCATTTGAGAGACTCCAAGAAAGAGAAGAGTGGCTATCTAGAAGTAGAAAGATTAAAATAACAAATCCTTCACAAGTAAGTATTGAGCTTTAAAGCCACAGCAATAAAAAAAAAAAA
>NW_003852484.1:6825781-6844746 GCF_000181295.1 Otolemur garnettii | reverse complement strand
CAAGAGTCTCCAAAAGTCCTCGAGTATCCAGCATAGTATAGTAGCCTGACTTTAATGGGCAAAGCAAGTTTTGGGAGGTAGACCAAAATTTCACACGAGACAACTTAGGCTAATATAGAAAGAAGTAAAATTTAACAAATTCTTGGCTAATTATACCCCTAAACAAAGCTATAATTAAAAACTAAATTTAAAATGAATTTTTTCACCTAGCTTTTTCCCAATTTTAACCAAAATCTCAATAAAGGCACAGAAGAATACCAAAGCATAAAATACCAGAAAACTACCTTACTGCGTATGCGATAGCCAAATTCTGGAATATTTTGTCACCACTTTGAAGGTTGATAGGATGGTCTTGAGAAAGATGTACACGTCTTCCCTTGCCGGCCCACCTAAGGGGGAAGGCACTAAGCATCTCTTTGCCCCAGTTTGAATCTCTACATTGCAATAAAACTTTGAAAACCTAATCCAAAGGAATTTGTTAGAAGTAATTTTGAGGTTGGCAGAATCAATGGAAATTGGAAAACCAGCCTTGAAAATGAGCAGGACCCAAGATAGCACCAGATGACAAATAAGGCACCTGCTGATAAGCAGGGACCTCTGTGAGGCTTGTGGAAGGAGAAGTGGGAGATCCCAGGTAACTTTATTCACTTTCTCCTCCTTTTGCTCCAGGAAAAGAACATCTGATTGTCCTAATTTGGAAGCTGTGCCTGCATTCAGGCCCAGGAAGAGTGAAGCTCCTCAGTGTGATCTCACCAGATGGTATCCAGGGACTTCTACTGAAATTGGAATTAAACCCACAACTCTTTTTCACAGCCTTCAGGAAATAAATCACCTAGTCCCAGCCACCTCCCACCCTTCTCTCCCTCCTCTCTCCCTCACTATGCATTCTTCTTGCAGTCTCTGCCTAGGAACTCTTGCACTTACTGTCCTGTCTGTCCAGAAAGCTCTTCCCTCTGAACATCACCTAGTTTATCCCGTGACAAACTCTCTCATCACTTCCATCTCAGCTCAGATGGTACTAGCTCAGAGACACCTCCCTACTGACCTACCTCTTCCTTTTCCCTGCCTACACATTCTCTATCCCATTTTCCTGATTTACTTCTTATGGAAGTCATCAATATCTGAAATTGTCTCAATTATTTATTTGCTCCGTTTATTACTGCCCATCTGACCCTCCCTTCCCCTTCTCTAATAAAGGTAGAAACCAGGCCCGAGAAGTAAAGACCATGTCTGTTTTCCTCAACATATCCGTACCCCGTCTGATTTTATACTTGGACATAGTATGAAATCAGCAAAAGTTAAAATAAATGAATGAACGGATATTGCAACACCTGCTACATTTCTCCTAATTGTGGATCTTTTTCTCATGATGAACTGTACTGCCTTCTAAGATAAGGACTGTGCTTTCCTCATCTCTATGCCCTAATGCCCACATAGTGTCTGGCTCATGGTAAAGTCTCCAACAACTGTTTATTGATGTGCATTCTTCTTAGCTGTGGGCTCTCCTTTCTTTATGAACTGCTAGGCAGGCAGGCCGTACCTAGAGAAAGCTATTTTCTAAAATGATTTCAAATCAGATTTCATAAGATGATAATAGCTAGAATAAAAAGTCCTTCCCATGAAAGCTCTGAAAACAGTACAAACATTCTTAAACATTTATAGCCCTAAAATTTCTTTTGCCCAGCATCTGTCTCCAGCAGCATGAATAAATGTGGCTAGGAAGTTCATCCAAGCTGTCAACGGACGCGCGAGCGGCTCAGAGTAAGGGGCTCCTCCTGGACATCCCGTGTCGATGAAGGGCAGGACACTGAGAGTCATCACCCAAAAAATCCTCCCAGGAAACTGAACAAATACCTCCTCTGGTAATAAATAAATAGTTCAGCTGGGGAATTGTAATTGTGTGTATAATGCAGCTCAGATATAGGGCATAATTACACTCTAGAATCCATACAGTAATAAAAAGCTCCAGTCAGGGAAAAGAATGCTTGTTTGCCATGGTTTGACAGGCAAGCAACAAGCAAGAACCACTTTTTCACCTTTTATTCAATAAAATCAGCATATTAAATATTCAGACTGTCTCCATTAAGCAATTCACTTTTACCTCTCCTCCCTTCTCCCTCCCCACCTCTTCTTGTTTTGTTTTCATCAAGTCAGGGAAGGAAAAAAAAAAACATGAAACCAGGTCCGTGATGTGATTTTTAATGAAGCGTCTGCTCAGCCGTTCTATTGCATTCAGGAGCTGCCTGCATAGTTCACGGGGGTTTGGGGAGCTGGGGCTCTGGAGGAGGGGTGGCAGTTTGAGAGAGACCTGAGACAGCAGGCAGATCACCATTTTTAATCAATAAAGATGTTTTCTAATAACAGGGAAGACATATGAAAGGGTTCCTTATAGAAGGGGAGAGAAGGAATCAGCTTCCCACTACAACACAGGCCAGTCAAAAAAGGCACCTGGCCTGAAAATATATTTAACTGGATGCTATGAGGTGTGAACTGTGTCTAATGAAACAGCCGAAAACACAACAAGGAATAACAGAGCCGGGGCAAAGGAGAGGAAGGTTAAAAGGCTAGGGAACTAGATTAGAATGATGAAGTGAGAGACTGACATACATTGTGAACACAACTGATGAGTCTCTGAAAGACACTGAGAAAGGATTAGAATATTTTCCTGGACAACCAAATTGCTGCCTGCCTGTTTCTTTTCCTCCCATTTGGGAGAAGGTTTGGACCTCTCCATTTTAATCTGCCTCAGAAAAAAAGAGGTTACAAATGGACAAGAGGAAGAGGGGACTACAGAAATGTCACGTTCTCCAGAATGAAGGGGGGGGGGGGATTGCTCTGATTCTTTCACAGCCCTGGCAGCAGCAACAAGCCTTCATCCTGACTCTGCCTCTGATGTTGACAGGCAGAGGGAAGGGGCATCCAGCAGACAGGGGCACGGAGCAGGTCCTCTCGAGCACAGGAGGGATGAGGTCAATGGTAATGAGCAAGGGCAGGGCGGAATGCAAATTGCAAAAATTTATGAAGTTGTTTCTGCTCAGTGAGCAGATTCCAGATAAGTGGAGTGTTAATAAGGCAGGCGAGTTTTTCAGCTGTGCCAGCTGTTAGGAAGATGCTGGCATGCTCTTAACCCGCTATTTATTGGGTGCTGCTCATTGCTGTGACAGCACACATGCGTACATAAGCGTGTTTATTCACAACATGCATAATCACCCTGTCACAACACAGACGCTAATCAGTGGCACATTTCACGAGCACAGGGGCATATCTAAAACCCAGGCCCTGAAGGAAAACTTTGAAAGAGCTCCCTTTCACTAAAAGTAATGGATCCCTCCAGGCTGCCCCGAATGGAAGATGACTTCTGCGAGGCTCAAGAGGCGTAAAGTGAAGACTTGGTCTCCGTTTTATGCAGAGCAGAGCCTCCTAAGGAATTTATCCTGAACAAGCTGAGTGACTTGGTTGCAGTGTCCTGCAAATTTGGGAGGGTAAATCTGCACGGTTACCACGCGGGATTGCAGGGCTTTACGGAGCTTTAATGGTCTCTGAGCCCCCTGTGCAAAGGTATCTTGTAGAATTAGCGGCAGTGGAAAAGCCAGGAAGCTCGGTGACAAACTGAGCTCCTCTGAGTACGCTTGAATATGTATGTAAGCTACTGAAGATTCTGTAATATGAAACAAAATGGCTCTTCACACACACTTAAAGAACAACAGGAAAACTGGCTGAGGAAAATCCACAGGAATTTTTTAATGGAAAAGAAATTTTATTCAAGATCACTGATGATTGGGCAGGGAGAAGTGGATGCCAATATACGGCACCATGCCGGTGCTTACGATACACACACTTCCCTGCCCTTGTACACCTCCCAGCCACCTCATTTTACAGAAAGGGAAACGGAGCCTTGGTGAAGTTAAGATGTGCCCAAGTCACAGCAACTTGGGAAGCAGCCGAGTGGAGACTCAGCCACAGCTCCGGCTGAACGCCACGCCTCTGCCCCTCCAAGGGCTTGCTCCAAGCTACCTCAGGTCAAGAAGAGGTTATGGAAGAGTCACCCTGGAATCCTATACCTGAAGTGGGCTGATTGGGGGAGGCTAGAAATGAAATAAATTCAGACAGAACAAGAGGACCAGAAAAACGCTGCCCTGAAGACGCATTCATGACATAAATTCTATTAGGCAGGACTGTAAACTGAAGTCAAAAGGCTGACTCACAAGCCCTACTCGATAGCAATCTCACTATTTTACAGCCATATACCCATGGAACGGGTTGTTTCACTTAGGGAAACAGCCTGCTTCTGAACATGCCCACGCCCCCAGCACCCATCCCATGCCTTCCGTTCTCAAAATCTCATCAAATCTCATCAGGTGACCTCATCCATCACGTGGTATGGTCCAAGATCAGGTTAGAAAATTTTAAATCAGACTCTGGTCTGAGGACACAATCAGCTCAGAAATCTAGAAAGTAAGCCCCAAATCGCTGTTACTATTGCTGCTTATGGGGGATTGGCATTTTTCTCTGCAATTACCTCTCTGACTCCTCCATTTCCTGGTCTCTTTCCTGTGCATCCATTCATATTTGTAAACAGCTTTCTTAAATTGTTTGGAATCATTAAAATAGCAAGAAGTTTTTCTGGGGTCTTCAGGAGAAAACAGGCAGATCCTCAAATTTTTGTGCCTTGAACAATGTAGGTCTCCCTGAGTTCACAGTGCCCAGCACAAGTGCCTCCTAAGGAGAAAGAGAGGGAGAGGGAGGGAGGGGGAGAGAGAGAGGGAGAGGGAGGGAGGGGGAGAGAGAGAGAGAGAGATGAAAATGAGTGTCACAGAGCAAAGGAGAGCAGATACGTAGCTTTCCATCAACTCCAGGCACATTTATTCAGCAAACTTCTTCCTAGCTTCTTCACTTACTCCCATCAGTGAATCCAATTAATGATCTAGCCAAAATCTAACACTCTCAGAATCATAATTATGTTAATCTTTTTCTCAAAGCCACTTTTTGATTCTTTGTATTTACATAAATTTTCAACTTTTTTTTTTTCCTTACTCAATCCCTTTCATTTCCCACTCCTGGTGTTGGCATTCCTGATCTTTTGCATTTCTTACCAGCTGGTTCCTATTTCTTTCCTCCTCTCTTGGATTCTCCCTCCTACCACTGAGTATCCCAAACCCAGACTGTGTCTCCAAAATGCTTAATGTCTGTCAATCATTTTAAGGAGCCACTAGGAGTAGCTGCTCACCTCAAGAGCCTAACTATGCCACACCAGCATCTTAATTTATTAGGTCCTATTTGGAAGGCTAAGGAGGAAGATCTTCTCTTCAGGAGTCTATGGGAAAGATGTTTCTAGTGGAAGAGAAAGTGAGAGTCACAACTGGGGAAGGGGTAGTAATCAGCTTGCACTGTCTTCTGGTCTCGCTTTTCCTCCAAAGGTTTCTAGCCAGAGATGAAAAATAAGTAAGTGTAGGGGACTTAAAAACCTCTGTCTGAGTGCATAAGAGAATGCTAGCAAATTAAACAATTTGAAGCAGCCTCCATCTAGTCCAAAAGAGAAAATAATAGAAGACATGATTCAATAGTACAGCAGAATGTTGGGGAGCAAATGAAATTTCATGGGCAACTCCATGAACAAAACAAAAGGAATAGCATCAGTCGTTGAGACTTTGGCCCTTCAGTTAAAATTCCAAATGGAATGGCCTCATAGAGAAGCACTTAAAATCCTTAAGACATATAAGAGCTCTCAGTGTTAAAGGCCACTTAGAATCATGAGTCTTTGGTAAGACCTCCCAGAGGTCATCCCACCAAGGAGGGGGCTTCTAGGAGGACAACATCTAAGTCATCACTTATGCATACAGTCAGTTTCTCTATGTAGCTTCAGAAAAGATTTCTCAACTTCCATTGGCATTCATTAAAGTCTTTCGAAAATCAGAAATTCTCCCTCAAACTAAAATTCTTCATGTTCTACTCCAAACGCAATTAGATGCATAAAGGGCCTATGAGTTGCTCAAAAATAACTTCATTAGGGTCTGCCTTCCCTAAAGGGTCTGCTGTTTACCACCTGTATCCCAGCCTTCCACGTTCTTTAATATAAAAGATAAAATGGTATCACTGGATATGTACATTATTCAGCTACAAGAATCATAGGACCCGGAAAGGCAGAGTGCCACCTGGAAGACAAGTGGGGGCAGGGAGAGGTTAAAGTGCCATTATGAAAATCAAGTTTGAATTCAGAGTTGACACTCCTGATTGGTTTAGTCAATTTAGGCTTGTTTTGCTGAGGAATTTCAGAAAAATTAAAGACTGACTCACCAGTACCTCAAGCAATGTTTTCACTGCACCACTATAACTATAAACACCAAAGATGATTCATTTGTGGATTTCCTGGAACTTCATTCTATGAATTGTTTACTACATAAAAGCACAAAATTTTGAGTTATACTAGAGATTATGTTACTTAAGGTCCTTGTCTACAGAGGAATCTCTTTAACTATGGTCTCAACACATAGGCCCACAAACTTCATCTTGAACTTGTTCAACAATCAGGCAACTAATTCTATCCCAGAATAAATTTAATCATTTTTAAAAATCTCCCCAATCTGGAGGTCAATATTCTTCATTAAAATTTGTACCACTGGCCTTTGCTGTCTTGAAACAACATCAATGCATATTAACTCTCTGCCTCCTGAGAGCTTGTCATTTTTTTTTAAACAGAAGCTACAGTTCTCATGAGATACTTCTGGCAAAACATCCCTTATTGCTGAAATCACTTCTCGTATTTCACTTATTTTTATTTCATCATCCCATTTAACATTCTCTGAGCAGATACCTAGGAAAAAACACAGTACTCCAGGACTGTGGACATTAAATCTCAGTCAATGTAATCAAACACTGTATCATTTGTAGTATAATCAATTATCTATGCTAGTTCCATTTTTTTATTACCTATATATAAAGCTATCATAAAATGTTCACTGATTATGAAAAAGTAATTTTCAAAACAGGAAATGTGAATGACCAAGAATCCGACAAAAAGATGTCTGACCTCATTACAAGCAGGAAAATGCAAGTTAAAATAAAAACAAAATATTGTTTCACACTCATCAGACTGGAAAATTTTAAAAGTCTAAAGAGTGTTGGTAAGAATGTGGAAAAATGGGAACTCATACTCTGCTAGTTTAGTACAAATTGTTTTAACCATTTTGAAGAGAAATTTGGCAATATGTAAGCAATGGTAAAGATGCACACACCCTACAACCTAGAATTATAAATGTCTTAACACAATAACTAAGAAAATGCCATGAATGCTATGTTAACTAGTTTGATGAAAGCATTTCAAATTGTATGTAAACCCAGCACATTGTACCCCATGATTGCATGAATGTACACAGCTATGATTTAATAAAATAAATAAATAAAATAAAATACTACAGGATTTAGTAACTTAACTTTCAAAGATAAAAAAATAGAATTTTTACTTTTATAAGGTTCATTACAGCGACTTGAGCACATGCTATCCAGAAAGTATGCCCTGGAGTAATTGCAACATTATTTGTAATGGGAAAAAGGGGGAAGGGAAGAAAAACAAGTTCTTCCTGTAGAAAAGTGTTCAATGCATTATAACCATGTAAGGGGTACAATGTGGCATTTAAAATGAAGAGGGCATGGATAAATCCTGAAAACATAATGTTGAGTGAGAAAGTTATAGAAGAATATGTACACTATAATATCATTCATATATTTTCAAAACACACTAAGTAATTTTAAGCATTGCTTGTAGACATATATACTCAGAGTATAAAAATACATCTGATTTAAGAGTAATCGTTGCTTCTAGAATGGCAAAAGAGGAAGAAAAGATCAAGATGATAAAGAAATTCTTCTTGTGCCTCTATAAAATTTTATATTCTCAAAAGAACACTAAAGAAAATATGGCAACATATGAATACTACCATCCCTGAATTTGGATGGCACATGTGGGTGTCTGTTGTATTCTTAATTTTAGTATGTTTTAGAATATTTTATATTTTCAAATGATCAATTTTAACTAGCTCAAAATAAAAACCGGAAACTGTAAAAAAGTATAAATCAATAAATAAAGTACCCAAAGACTGTTATTGTTAATATTCTGTTTTATTTTCATCCAGACTTTTTTTTTTTACATTTTATTTTGAAATAAATTTAGTGTCTTACAGAAGAGCTGCAAAAATAGTAGAAAGTGCTTATGCATGCCCTTCACCTAGCTGGTTCCCTGATGTCAACAATTTACATAACCTTATTTCAATGATCAAAATCAAGAAATTAACATTGGTACAATACTATCAATGCATCCACAGACTTTATTGGCATTGTTGCATCTCCTTAGTCTCCTCCACTTTGTGTTAGTTCCTCAACCTTTATTTATCTTACATGGCCTTAGTACTTTTGATCAGAATGTCCCTCAATTTGGGCTTTTCCAGTGTTTCCCAATGATTAGATTGAAATTTTGTGTTTTTTGATAATAAAACCATAAAAGTGATGTGTTATCCTGCTCACTACATCATTCCAGGGGACATAAAGTTGATAGGTCTTATTATTACTTGCTGGTAATATCAACCTTGATTGCTTGGTTAATGTGATATCTGTTTTTCACTATACAATTATTATTTTCCCCTTTGAAATTGAAATATTTTGTATGAGGTATTTGAGAGTCTGCTAATATCCTTTTCCTCCCCAAAACTTGACCCACTTATGGTAATATCAAATTAGTAGATTTTGCCTAACAGTTGTTAGGCAATTGATTTTGCCAACAGTTGTTACCATGATATTTGTCTCGTGGTCATTTTATTTTAAATTTTCTTCATTTCCTCTATTTATCAGTTGGAATCCTTTTGTAAGGAAGGGTTATCACTTCTTCCACATTTGTAAACATTCACTTATAGATTTATATCAGTATGGCTCCATGGTATTTATTCTATGAGTTATAATCCAATATCATCATTATTTATTTTGTGATTACATTATTTCAGCTTTGGCCAGTAGGAGTTCCTTCAGGTTGACACCTGTGTTGACATGCTATCCATAGTTTTTCAAACACTTTGGTACCCAGTGCTCCTTGTATATTTTCCCTGCTCATGCTCTGTAATTAAGAACCCATTTGTTGAACTCTGGATTGTTTTATCGAAAAATGGCATTTAGAAAATTAGGATTATAATACTGGGCATGCTATGTCTACAAGGATTTGCCAGAGAAAAGGAAGATTGCTTTTAAACTCTCTTAGTAGACAGAGCTTAGAAATACCTGTAAGTGTAATAACCTATGCATATACACACATGAATATTTGTTTGTACGTAGATAGGGTGTCCCAAATGTTGCCCCTAAAGACACCATGCATAGGAAAAATAGAAAATTGTACCTAAATGTACATTTATTTGCAAAATACAGCATTCATTAAAAAATTTTGTAAGAAATGACAACATACAGAACATTTTGTAAATATTTTGTAAAATTTTGTAATGAATATTTTGTAAATAAAGGTACATTTAGCTACAATTTCCCATTTTCCTTATGTATGATGACTTTAGGGGCAACTTTGGGATACCCTGTATTATGTGTGTGCATTTACTTGTAAATTCATAGCATACCTCTAGTTCTCAAGTAAAAAACACCAAAGTGTTAGTTCTGGACTAGCATTCCCCTATCCTTATTTGTAACTTCTTTCTCCAATAGTTAGATACCTGGCTCTCATTAGTTACAATATAGTCCCTAATTTGTTCAGTCTTAGGACCCATTAGTTACAGAATTGCTAACACATACCTGCCCCCAACCCTGTGAGAAACAGATTTACTAACTGAAAATTACCTGTGTGCAATATTTTTTGTCTTTAGTTCAATGGTACCTAGTCAAATACTGCTTTCCAAAATCACTTACCTTCTTTCCCTTCCTATTCACCATGGTTATGTTGTCTGAACATAAGTCAGTGTATTTATTTTAGATTTCCTCCACATCGGTGTATTTGTCAGTGTGTTTATTTTAGATTTCCCCCACATCCTTGTTAATTTTAGTTATTTGGGAGAAGGAGAGTGGAAATGTGTACTACTGCCACTATATTATGGTAAAGCTATACAAAAAAGTATATTCACCTCTACTGTCTCCTTTCCATTGAGTGGAAATGTGTACTACTGCCACTATATTATGGTAAAGCTATACAAAAAAGTATATTCACCTCTACTGTCTCCTTTCCATTAGCCCTTGGTTTTTGAGCCTTTACCACTCAGTCTCTGCAGATAACCAATTTCTACTTCCTCCTTTCTATGGTTTTGTTGTGCATTAGTTTCTCACAAATGCACAGGTGTCTGTGTATTTTCTTAAGTTGTCTTCTTCCTTACACAAAAGGTTAAAAACAGACTTGGATTTTTTTGTTTTATTTTTACTTTGTTTCTTTGGATGTGTGTGTATTGTATTGTTTGGAGAGTTTGGGGGTGAACTTTGCTATGTTCATGTAACAGTTATGTTCTAGAAAAAATCAGTTCATAGGGAACTTCCTCTTTTTAACAGCTATCTAGTGTTTCCTTGTGTGGATACTGTTAGGGCTCCCCGCATTTCTTCACTTCCTTTGAGAAAGACACTGGTGCCCTTTTCAGATATGTTTGTATAGCCAACATTTTGGACAATAGAGACAGCATCTTCCTCAGAGCAAAGGGTACACACACTGTCTAATATGAAAGACCCAGGTTCCCTAAAGTCAGGGTTCCTTGATTGTATGCACAAGTATTATCTGCATTCTTCGCTTTACCCTGTGGCATCTGGGACTTATGAAACAGGTGCCAAAATAAATAAATAAAATGCACACTTTGGCTAGATTTGCTCTAGGTAATAAACTATTCATCATATCCAACCTAGGAGTCTTGTGTCTTCTAACAGATCTTATGAACGTGTGGCAGACTAAAGTATTAACTTGTAGATAGGGTAAAATGTTAAACTTCAGTTTTTGATAAATGTGTCATAATTTATTTAACCACTATTCTGTGTGTAGGCATTTAGGTACCATAATTTAATGGTTGTTTGTAAAAGACATAAAACCCCTACATCAGAGGCAAAGGACTTTATTACTCAAGGCACACCAAAAGCCATGAACTTAACATTTTCATCACTTTCATTTGTTCCTTCCAAGACCTATGGGGGCTTTGTATAATGGCACAGTTGGATATTGCACAGATAGTGGATTTGCGTCACTTTAAGCAATCTTGAGCTCAGGACAGCAAATCTATATCAGGCTTCAATCATTTCAACCAGCCAATGTTTGGAAGTACCTGTTTCTCTCCAATATCACAAAAAGAATTTGCTATTATACTTCATAATTTTTACTAATACTTTACGCGAAGAATAATACCACTGTTTTGTGCTTCTCCATCAGTGTGTTTGTATATTCTTATATGATTGAAAACATATTTACATTTTTTAGTTTTCTTTTTGCCATTTGATCATTTTTCTATGTTCTTTTAATTTTTGCCCTTTGTCCCTTGAGTAAAAAGATCTTTATATATTGGGATTATTATAATTTGTCTGTGGTGCATGTTGTGAAGGTGTTCTCCCAGTTTGTCTATTGGCTTCTGATTTTACGGTGTTTGGCCATGCATTTTTTTAATTTTTATATGGTAAAATTTATCAGTCTATTATTTTCTTGCCTATGGGTTTTGAGATAGAGAAAACCTTTTGTTATACCAAGATAAAAGGAATTTCTCCATATTTTTTTCTAATACTTGTGTGGTTTCAATTCTGCATTTAGATCCTGGTTTAGTCAGAGTACTTCAGAGAGGCATAATCAACTGGATGTTTACAGACAGAGAAAGAGATGAGAAGAGATTTATAGGGGTGTTGGCTTACTTATTAGGAAAGCTGGTAAGCCTCAGCATATGTCATCTGTTAGTATAAAACCAGGAGGCCAGTCTGAGGCCTCAGAACCAGAGAATCCACTAGTGCAATTCTGAATCTGAGGCCAAAGGCTTGAGACGTCAATGAAGACTTTAGTGCAAACCCCAAAGCCCAGAAGCTGAAGAATTTGAAGTTCTGATGTTCAAGGGCAGGAGAAGGGTATCTAGACTCTGGAACAGAAAGTAAGAATTTTCCCTTCCTTTGCCTTTCTATTCCATCTGGGCCCCCTGCTAACTGGGTGGTTTCCATCCAGTTTGAGAGCAAATCTTCCCCACTCAGTCCCCCGACTCAAATGCCAATCTCTTTCAGAAAAAAACTGAGGCAGCCTTAGCCTTTGAATCATATGCCAAACTACCTGGGTTTTCATTCCAGCAGAATAGGGGTGAGCTCAATGCCTGTTGAAACAGTGAGAATAATTAATGTAATTGATAATAAATTATGCTTTATAACCTATCTAGAGATCCTTTAATCAAGTCAAATTGACACCCCAAATCAACTAACAGAACCCTAATCCCTAATTTGGGGTTTGTTTATATGTATGTCAAGAGATACAGGCCTCATTTTATCTTTTTCAAAATTGCTTAATTTTGAATTGTTTTCATAATTGATTTATGAGTTCATCTTTATAAGTACATAAGTACAGCTTATGTCTGTAATCCTAGCACTCTGGGAGGCTGAGGTGAGTGGACTGCTTGAGCTCAAGAGTTTGCGACCAGCTTGAGCAAGAGTAAGACCCCATCTCTACTAAAAATAAGAAAACTATCCAGGTATAGGAAGGCATGCCTGTAGTCCCAGCTACTTGGGAGGCTGAAGCAAGAGGATTGCTTAGTCCCAAGAGAGTCTGAGATTATTGTGAGCTATGCTGCTACAGCACTCTACCTACAATGACAGAGTAAGACTTTACCCCCCCCCCCAAAAAAATTCGTCTTTGCCCTAGCAATTTGCGATAACATCATTATCATATTCTAAATTTCCTTACGTATGTGAGACTAATCCTTTACCTCCTATTCTATTACACTAGTCTATTTTCTATTCGTACACTAGTACTATATCTTCCAATTTTGTTAATGCAATTTTTAGACATGATTGAGATCATAAGGTATAAACAATTTTGTAGACTGCTTTTTCATTTTTCATTATAGTAGAAATATTCTGTAACACTTAAAAACACTTCTAGTTAAAATCATTTAAAGAAGTTTCATAATGTTCTTATGAATATAATTTAATTTACTTTAACATCTCTCAGTTTTAGGCATTTAGATTGCTTTAATTTTTTTTTGCTACTATAAATAGCACAGTTAGGAAGAGAGAATATTTCGTTTTTTATTAAAAATTTTATTTTTTGATAATTGTAGATTTACACACAGTTGTCAGAAATGATACAAAGAGATCCCATATGCCTTTACCCCAGTGCTCCCAGTTATAATATCTTGCAGAACTATAGTATAATATCACAACCAAGATAAAGACATTGATACAGTCAAGCTACCAAATGTTTCCATCACCATAAGGATCCCTCATGTTGTACTTTTGTAGCCTCACCCATTTTCCCTTCACCTCCCTTCCCACATACTTCCTTCTTAACCCCTGGCAACCACTTCATAGCTATACTGTTGTCACTTCAAGAATAAACGAATCACACAGTATGTAACATTTTGAAATTGGCTTTCTTCACACAGCATACTTCTCTGAAGATTCATCTAAGAGTTGTATCCATCTGTAGTTTATTCTTTTCAGTTGCTGAGTTGTAGTCTATGAAATGGATATATAATTATTTACTTAACCTTTTATCATTGAGGGAAAATAAAGCTGAATGACTCATTTAAGAGTACCAGTGCCAGGTTATATTGTAGTTTATGTTTTGTTTTTTTTTAAGAATTTTTTAAATGTTTCCTACTATTTTATTCCCTAGAAGATATGATGTAGATAGTATATTATTAGTGTTATTTCAGCAATGTTGTAGATTTCTCCAGTGAAAAAATGTGGGCCTGGATATTTCTTCTTTAAGGGTTTTTTAATTATATATTCAATTTTTCTCATTGCTATCAGACTATTCAAATTACCTATTTCATATCAGTTAAGTTGTGGTAGTTTATACTTTTCAAAGAATTGGTCCATTTCATCCAAGCTGCCAAATTCATGTGTGCAGAGTTGTTCTTAGTGTTTCCTTACTATCCTTTTGATGTCTGCAAGGTCTGTAGATATATCCCATTTTATTCAAGATGATTTGTGTCCTTTTTAGTTTTCAATATTTTTTGAGATTTGCTATTTTTATTAATCTTTTTACAAAAAAGGTAGCTTTTTATTTCTTTTGTTTACTTTATTATCTTTCTGTTTTCATTTTTATTGACTTCTGCTTTTATATTTATTTCCTTCCTGCCACTAAATTTGGGTTCATTTTGCTCTTTTCCTAGATTGCTGGTATAGAAGCTTGGATTATTAATTTGAGATGTTTCTTCTTTTCTAATCTAAGAATTTAGAGATATAAATTTCTTTCCAAGTACTTCTTAAGCTTTATCTCATAAATTGTGATATAGTATATTTTCATTTTCATGTAGTTCAATTCATTCTTTAATTTCTATGAGATTTTCTTTTTGACACATAATTTATTTAAAAGCATTTTGTCTAGGTTCTAAATGTTTAAAATGTTTTTCATTTTTTTAATGTTTTATTATCTTAGAACATACTCTATGTGATTTCACTTCTTTATAATATATTGAAGTTCGTTTTATGGTCTAGGATATTATCTATCTTAGTATGTGTTCCATGGATATTTGGAAAGAATGTATATTTCACTGTTGCAAAATAGAGTGTGTGTTCAATATTGCCCATTTGATTCTATTGATTGATGGTGTTGCTGAGTTATATATCTTTGTTTATTTTCTAATTGTTCTCTCAATTGTTAAGATAAAAATGTGGCAGTGTCCAAATGGTAACTATGGATTTTTCTAATTACCTTTTCAGTTCTACCTGTTTGTACTTCACATATTTTGCAGCTCTATCGTTTGCCACATACACAAGGAAGATTGTGATGCCTTCTGGTGGATATACTCTTTTACCATTATATTAATTGTCTGATGTTAACATAGTCAATGAATTCATATAGTCCTGGATTGACTTTTGTATACTATATATTTTTCTATTCTTTGGCTGTCAACCACTTACATGATTTAACTTCACTTGATAGCAGGGTAACATTTTTAATATACTAGCAAATCTTTGACTTTTAATTAGTATGTTTATACCACTTACATTTAATGTAATTGTTGATTTGTCAGGGTTTAATTTTGCCATTTTATTTTTTATGTTTCTTTTTTTCTCTTTTTCATTTCTCTGCTTGTTTTTCTTGCCTTCTTATGGGTTACTTAAACTGCTTTTAGAATTATGTTTTGATTATATGTAGTGTTCATGAGTAAATCTATATTTGTTAGGGTTTGCTCTAGGTATTATACTATATATAAAAACATTATTATGGGGCAAGATGGCCAATAGGTACCAGCCTCCGACAGAAGCTCCTGTTCAGAGGGAAAGATAAAGTCCAGAAAACACCCAACAAAGTTTAAGACTAGGAGCCCAGCCAAGAGAGAAAAGTCATACCTGCAGGATACCTCTGCTGAGGCAAGCTGTGACTCGTGGAGTGCAACTTACAGGTACACGGAACATCTCAAAAGAAAAGTGTCCATCCTCTCCCCCCAAGAGAGCTGTGTTTTTCTCTTAGTCTGCTCCTATAAGCTGCCTACAGGTGAGACATGAACTGAGGACCTATTATCTTACCCCACTTGTGAGAGCTACAGGCAGTGGGGTCTACTCTCCTAGAGGGACCATGCTGAGACTCCAAAAACCCTCTCTCCAAACAGAAAAATCAAAATAAAGTTTTCACTGCCATTTTGAATCTCCAGTCCACCCTTCCCCCTTTGCCTGCAGAGACAGTGAGAGGAGGCCCAAGAGTAGCGACTCCCCACCCACGGGACTAAGTGCACTCTCACAGCACTGCAGCTGAGCATTCCCCATGAGGCTGCAGCTTTTCCCCTGTGCTGGGGTCACCCCGTAGGGGCCAAAATAGGACTGATCATGTTCCCTGCACTGCCGCTGCCCCCCCATCACCCTCCTCAGGCCAAATCAGAACTGATCTGGCCATGTACATGCCCCCCCACCCCGCCCCAGCAGGCCGAACTAGGACTGATCTAGCTGCTGCTGCCATTCCCCTACACCACGGTTGACCCAGCAGGGCTGAGCTAAGACTGATATGGCAGCCATTTCCCTGCCTTCTGGTCACCTTAGTGGGGCCAAACTAGGACTGATCTGGCCATGCACATGTCCCTGCCACCACTGCCATTCTCCTACCCCCTGTTGCCCCAGCAGGACTAAACTAGGACTGATCCAGTCAATGAGTTCCCCTGCTCCTCAGTCACCCTGGTGGGGCTGAAGTAGGACTGATTCGTCCACTCGTGTGCTCTGCACTGCTGCTGTCATTTCACTGCCCCTGGTAGCACAAGAAAGGCTGGACAAGGACTGATCTGGCTGCTGCCATTCCCCTACACCCCAGTTGCACCAGCAGGGCTGAACGAGGACTGATCCTGCCACTGCCATTTCCCTGCCACCCTGGTCACCCTGGCAGGCCAAACTAGGATTGATCAGGCCATGTGCTGCCATTCTCCTGCCTGCCCTCCCCCTGGCAGGCTGAATGAGGTCTGATCCCGCTGCACACATTCCCCGTAGCTGCTGTCATTCCCCAGCCCCCACCCACCATCGTCCCAGTGATGAGGAGAACTGGGAGAAGATGATAGACATGCCTTGTCTCTCTGGGAAATCAGAAGAAGCCACTGACTTAAGAGTACTGATAAGGTATCCAAACAGTATAAATTCAGCATGGTGCAGAATCAACAGAGTTTCAGCAACTCGAATAATGAGAGTAGATCAACTCACCCAAAGAAAAATGAGGCAGATGCAATTGAAGATCCCATGCATAAACAGATGGCTGAGATATCAGAAATCAAGTTCAGAATTTGGATAACAAATAAGATTAACGGAATGGAAGAAAGGTGGGAATTAGAATTTCAAGACATTATTCAAAATATGTCTCAATAAATTATTCAAAAGATGTCTCAAGAACTCAATAATTTCAAAGATAAAATGGCCAAAGATTTTGAAACACTGAGGCAAGAGTTTGCATCCCTCAAAGATCTGAAAAATATGGTAGAATCCCTCGTTAACAGAATGGAACAGGCAGAAGAAAGGATCTCTGACTTTGAAGACAAAGCTTTTGAACAAGCCCAAGCGGACAAAGATAAAAAGAAATGGAGAGCAAAAATGGATCTTTCTCTCAGAGAGCTCTGGAATAATTTGAAGAAAACCAATATTCGCCTTTTAGGAATCCCTAAAGGTGATGAAGTTGCTTCACAAAACACAGAGGCTCTTCTTCATGAAATTATGAAAGAGAACTTTCCAGAAATGCCAAGACATTCTGAAATTCAGACAGTAGATAGTTTCAGAACCCCAGAATGACTCAATCCAAACAAGACATCCCCCAGGCACATCATAATTAACTTCACTAAAGTTAATATGAAAGAGAAAATCCTGAAAGGAGTTAGACGTAAGAAAACCATAACTTACAAGGGGAAGAGTATCAGGATGACTGCAGATCTCTCTGCTGAAACCTTTCAGGCTAGAAGAGAATGGTCATCAACTTTTAATCTCCTAAAACAAAATAACTTTCAACTCAGGATTCTGTATCCAGCTAAAGTGAGTTTCATCTATGATGGAAAAATTAAAAACTTTAACGACATTCACATATTGAAGACCAAACCAGCTCTCCAGAATATTCTCAGATCTATCCTCCATAATGATCAGTGCAATTCTCCACCACAAAAGTAAACCAATCCAGAAACTATTGATCAAATTCCAACTTCTACAGTGGTGAAAGGATTAAAAACGTCTATTGGACTTTTGAACAACTCAATACCTAAAATTTTATCAAGCTTATCATAATTTTAATCAATGTGAATGGCTTAAATTGTCCTCTAAAGAGGCACAGGTTGGCTGATTGGATACAGAAACTCAGACCAGACATCTGTTGTATACAAGAATCTCATCTTACCTTAAAAGACAAATAGACTCAGGGTGAAGGGATGGTCATCTATATTCCGAGCAAATGGAAAGCAAAAAAAGCAGGTGTTGCAATTTTATTTAAACCAACAAAAGTAAGCAAGGATAAGGATGGCCATTTCATATTTGTTAAGGGTAATACTCAATATGATGAGATCTCAATTATCAATATATATGCACCCAACCAGAACGCACCTCAATTTATAGGAGAAACTCTATCAGGCACGAGCAACTTGATCTCTCCCAGCTCCATCATAGTCAGAGATTTTAACACTCCTTTGGCAGTGTTGGACAGATCCTCCAATAAGAAGCTTAGCAAAGAAATCTTAGATATAATTTAACTATTCAACTTTTAGACCGAACAGACATCTATAAAACATTTTATCCTAACAAAACTGAATGCACATTTTTCTCATCAGTACATGGAACATACTCCAAAATCAATCACATCTTAGGTCATAAGTCTAACCTCAGTAAATTTAAAAGAATGGAAATTATTCCATGCATCTTCTCCAACCACCATAGAATAAAAGGTGAACTCAGTAACAACAGGAATTTGCAGTTTCATACAAAAACGTGGAAGCTAAATAACCTTATACTGAATGATAGATGGGTCAGAGACAAGATCAAGAAGGAAACCACCAAATTTTTGGAACAAAATTATAATGAAAACATGAGTTATCAGAACCTCTGGGATACCGTAAAGGCAGTCCTGAGAGGGAAATTTATAGCATTGCAAGCCTTCCTCAAGAAAACAGAAAGAAAGGAAGTTAACAACATAATGGGACAACTCAAGCAACAGGAAAAGGAAGAACATCCCAATCCCAAATCTAGCAGAAGAAAAGAAATAACCAAAATTAGAGCAGAATTAAATGAAATTGAAAACAAAAGAATTAAACAACAGAACAATAAATCAAAAAGTTGGTTTTTTGAAAAGGTCAATAAAATAGATAAACCTTTGGCCA
>NW_003852484.1:6818996-6822713 GCF_000181295.1 Otolemur garnettii | reverse complement strand
TTCCCTTAGCTATTCTTATATTTTTTTGATTTGAGACTTTGATTTTTGTGTCATTCTTAAAAAACATGTTCATTCAATTAGTATCTGGGTTGACAGCCATTTCCTCTAGCACTTGGAAACTGTTGTGCCACTTTCTTCTGGCCTTCATTTTTTCTGATAAGAAATTTGCTGTCTTTCAAATTGCTTTTTTCCCTTTAGGTCAAGTGTCATTCTCTCTAACTTCTTTCCAAACTTTTTTTTAATTAAGTCATACACACAGATCATGAATACATTTATGCGTATGTGGTGTACAATGTGTTTTTTTATACACAATCTGTCATGCTTACATCAAACCAATCAACAAAGCTTTCACCTCATTTACTTGATTATTGTGTTAAGACATTTATGTTCTACACTTGACAGATTTCACTTGTACCCTTGCAATATGATCCATAGGCGGTATGGTCCCACCTTTTACCCTCCATCTTTCAAGACTTTTTAAGTATGCAGATTTGTCTTACAGAACTTGGGGAATTTCAGACATTACTTTTTGAGTATTTTTTCAACTCTATTCTCTTTCTCCTTTTTTTCCCTGACTACATTAAAACAAATATTAGATCTTTAGTTACAGTCTTGTGGGTCTCTGATGCTTTGTTCATGTTTTTATGCTATTTTTCCTCTACTGCTTAAATTGAGTTATTTCTATTGTTTTCTTTAAATTCATTGAGTCTTTCCTTTGTATCCTACATTCTTCTATTCAGCTCATCCATTGAGAATTTTACTTCAGTTATTATATTTTTTGTTCTAAATTTTCCATTTAGTTCTTAATATTTTCTATTTCTTTGTTGATAATTTCTATTTCATTACTAAGACTTTCTTTTTTTTCATTTGTTTCAAGTGTTTTTTTAATTTTCATTTGAAGCATTTTCATTATGGCTCCTCTAAAGTCTTTGTCAGATAATTATAGTGTTTCTTTCATCTTGGTAGTGGTGTCTTCTCATTGTCTTTTTTATTAAGTTCAGATTTTCATAGTTCTTGCTATGACAAATGATTCTTCTATTGAAGCCTGGACATTTTGAATATTACATTATGAGGTTCTTGATCTCATAAGGCTAACTTCTCTTTTAGCTAGATTCTTCTGGCACTCTGACAAGATTTCACCTTGTTACTGTCTGGTGGGGTAAGAAGCTTAAGTACCCCACTCAACTTTTGGTAATGGGCTCCTCATTATCTTGGGAAAGGCTGTGAGTTCTGATTCCCCATTAAGCCTTGACTGATATGACATTGGTTGGGATGGTTAAGAGTCCTTATTACTGCTTCCCATGTGGCCTCCATTGACACTACAGGAGGATGACCTTGTAAGCACTGTTGGCAGTGGTAATGGTCCTAACTGTCTACTACCCCTCTTATGATATTGCCTGAGTTGAGAATAGGAGGAGTGCTTTATTAATGTCACATAGAAGTGCAATTTCTAGTTCCACATATGGTCCCCTTGACACCATGAGGATAGGGATGGAGAATTGGTTACCAAACCAGCTCCATACACTACCTTATCTGTAATCACCCTGTAGGGGCTGATAAGGGAAGTTGGGATGTCATTCTGGCAAGGGTGGAATCTTAGGTTCCCTATTTGACCTTACTGGCATGAATGAGGTTGGAGCCAGTTTTTACCATATTATATTTGGCTGGAATAGAATGGTTGTTGCCTATAATTTTTCTGCCTGGGGGGCTGACCCATGTTGAAAATCCTTTAGCTAGTGAAAGTAGCTTTTGTTAGGACTTATTTTTGGCTGCACCTGTAGGTCTTTCTACTTACTAATGTCTCCAGAGAACTTAGCACCATGACATTCCTGGAATCCAGGCATCCCTCACCAGTCCACATTCTTCTCTCCATTTTTCAGAGTCTTCTTGATTTCATATATAATGTCCAGGGTAGAGGGGATGTTGTACTTAGTTGAACAAAAGCTGAAAAGCCAAATATTTGCTTTTAAAATTTACTATTTCTATAAACTACAGCCCATAAAACACAATTATTCAAGAAAAGCATCAAATAATTACAAACGCTCTTGGTATATATTTCCAAATTACTTTTTAATGTATACTAATTATTAAGTTTATATGTAATATGTAATGTTCTATTGTTCTATATTCTCTCTACTATTATGTATGAGTGTTTTTAAAGTCTTTCCTAACTTGGTAGACTAAATGCAGTGTTTAATAATTGTTTTAAGTTACAGTTTTTTGGTAATTGGTAATGGAGATTTTTTTTCCAAAATTATTTGGAAATAGTGTTTTTCACTCTCTCCCAGTCTACATTGTAGTGATATAACCTAGCTCACTGCAACCTCAAACTCCTGAGCTCAAATGATCCTCCTGCCTCAGCCTCCTAAGTAGCTGGGACTACTAGCATATACCATGGCTAATTTCATTTTTCTTTTTTATAGAGACAAGGTCCTTTCATGTTGCCCAGGGTCTCCCATTTTGGCCTCTCAAAGTCCTAACATTACAGCCATGAGCCACCAAGCCCAGTCCTTTGTTCTCAAATTTTTAATAGCTACATCTAGTTTTACTCCATAATTTTTGTTCATAATATTTTTTGCATTTTATTTTTTATTAACATATATTTCTCTTACCTTTTTAAGAATTCTTTACATAATAAAATATTAACTTTTAGGTATAATATTTTTTGTACTTTGTAGTGAGCCTTTTATTTTCCTATCATCTATTTTGGTATACATACATTTTTAACATTTTCATCTACTTAAATACATTAATTTTTAAGTGTGTGTGATTATTTTCAAAAATTTTAAGTTAAAAATCCTTTCCAATTATACATGTAATAAATATTTACTCTATTTCAAGGTTTTTGTTATATGTGCAAATTATTACTCCATCTCATATTTATTCTAATGCGAGTTATGAATGAGATACAAAGGATGATTTTTATACTTTGATATGTGGCTCATGAACTTTCCTAAACAAATTTCCTTTTTTTTTTTTCAAAAGTTTCAGAAATGTTTTTAAGATCTCAGCTAAATGCCTATCATGGGATGTTGAATTCTGTTCTGGGCTGACATGCAATATCTTCCATTTCGGGGGCTGACACAGATTAGCACCATTTGACTGATGACCAGAGATCATGGGGGTAATATGGTTTATACATGCTTTGAGGGATTGAAACTATAACAATGATAAAGCCAAAATGAATCTTCCAGGGTCCAATAAATGGCAACAATTGCCATATCCTGTAGGAAGTCTTCCTTTAGTCTTTGAGGTAATTCTTGCCAGTTCACTATGGGAAGGTTCCTGACATTCTGAGAGAATTTCATGCATCTGGTAAGATCCAGTGTAGGTATGGATTAAAAAAAATTCAAACCAGAATCTTGTAATGAAATATAAGAAAGGATGGCTCTAAGTATATATAGCCCACTACCATCAAAATCATGAGCTATCTGAGGCTGTGCCAGTTCATTAAAAAGTACATTTTATATAGCAAAATTTAATTTATCTGAAGCCTGCCCTATCAGCTCGCCATTATGTGAACAGAATGGTGAAATTCACCTACCTCATGCTAGATGACTTAACCACCAGGGTCAGGAATTAAGATGCATTTTATTTTTTATTTATTTATTTATTTTACTGAATGGTAACTATGTACATTAATGCACTTCTGGGGTACAGTGTGGGGTTTTCATACACAATCTGAAACACTTCCATCAAACTGGTTAACATAGCCTT
>NW_003852484.1:6807062-6815350 GCF_000181295.1 Otolemur garnettii | reverse complement strand
GAGATCTCATCATATTGAGTATTGCCCTTAACAAATATAAAGTGGCCATCTTTATCTTTGGTTACTTTTGTTGGTTTAAAACCTATTGTATTTGCGAATAATATTGCAACACCTGCTTTTTTCTGCTTTCCATTAGCCTGGAACATAGATGACCATCTCTTCACCCTGAGTCTATATTTTAAGGTAAGGTGAGACTAAGATGCATTTTAAATGATATAAGCCATACTTTAGAAAATAGCAGATGTATGGTGGAAATAGAAATAAAGAGTCCATCCCTGTGAATTCCACAGGCAGACATTTCCTTCACCTTGTCTCTCTTTTTCTGGGCCCTCCACGTCCTCCTTGCATATGTCAGCTATGCCTCCCCAGTCGTGGTCTTCTATCATGCTCCCAGACCACCTTTCAACACTGCTACCTTTCTCTCTGGTGACAAGCTGAACTTCCTTCCCACCTGCCTTATCAGCCAACATGATGACCCTAGTCTCAGACTGATGACTTCCTCACTGGCTTCTGAAAAAGGCATTTTTGAACATCTACATTCTCATATAGTATCATCCCACAGAATAAAAAGTTCAACACATGTTTGAGGCAAGGACGTAAGCTATACAAGCAAATAAGATGAGATAGAATTTAACATGTTGGTATTCACAACTTTCCCTTCTGCCTACTTTTTTCTCCCAGGCTCATGCTGAAAAGAAAGAGCCAAAGCTGTTTAGAAGGGTTATCACAAGAAAAGCAATCAGAATAATTATAATTAGGAGGGCAGTTGTGTGCACAAAAGAAGAAGAGAGACTGAATAAACAAGGTGGCACAGTGGAGATGGGAGAGTTTAGACTATAAAATAGTAAGAAACTCTGAGGTTGAGGGTCGGAAAATAGGATAGAACCAAATGTTTTAGTAGAAATTCCCAAGAATCATTCTTAATGTTTAAGATAAGTAGAATAAATATCAAAATACACCTTTAGGTCTTGATCTTAAAAATTTAAAACTACTCTGGAACCAAATCTGGTACCACTGAGATCATACTTCATAAATATTGCACATTCATTAAACCACCTGTACTTCCAGGGTCAGGTGGTGATAGGGAAGGAGGGAGATGGCAAGATGGTCTCTCTTAGAACACAGAATCTCAGGGAGGCTTAAATGCCATGTCTATCTGCCCATTAGCTTCTTGAGGTCAGGGACTCTGAGCTTTCATAATTATATTTACAGTCCCTAGAAAAGAATCTCAATCCCTGGCAGATGGTGAGTGTCCCATAAATGTTTACTAAATGAATGACATAAGAACTTCATGTGCTAGCTCTAGATTGCATTTTTCTGAATAGTTCCTGAAAATCAAATCAGTTACATCCTTTCTGGATGATACTATCTCAACTCTCCCAAGATAGTCTTTCTGGGACAAACTTATAACACAGTATTGCGAAGTCTACAATTCATTGTAGTTCAGATGTGGCTAGTCATCATGATCATAAATGATTCCTGGAGAAGAAAAGAAAGTGGATCCCAAGACAGAAGCCAATTTAGGGATTTAAGAATAAAATAAGATATAGACTTTTAAATATCAAGGTTATAACAATTCTAAAACACAGGCTTCTGAATTTTGTAATGGAAAATTCTGAAACTTTGCAGTGTCCAACAATTAGACAGATGAAAGCTCAGAGCATGGAGAATGAACTGAATATAGTTGAAAGGCTTAAGAATGAATACAGGATTAGTTTATGTAGTTTATATTCCTGTAAATGAGGTGTATTTATATGCACACCCAGAAGGAAAGTTTGTGTGTATTGGTTTATGTTAATTCTCTAGTTCACTGTAGATATAATAATGAATAAAGTACTGTACTTTGCTAAGAGGAGTTAGAGCATTATTTACACATAATTCAATAAATAAAAATTTACAAAATATAGTGTTGATATAATTAAAGCACATCACCCATACAAAAGACCTTTGTTCTTTATTCCTCTTTTTTCTAAGATAAGACTGGTTTTGCTGAACCATTATAGGCAAGCTAAGAAAGGAAGAGAGAGACGGAAGAAAAGAAAAGTGGGGGGGCAAGAGAGGGAAAAACAGTAGAAGGAAGGAAAAAGGAGGGGAAGAGGGAGGAGAGATAAGAGAAGAAAGGATGAAAGACATGCACTTCCAGCAATATTTCAAGTTAATTACACCGAATAACTACTCCTGATAGAAGCAACTAAAACAATGGTTAAAAATATATAGAAATACATTTTTAAACACACTGCTGAACTGACACAAAATTATCTACAGAATTCAAAAGTTGAAATGAAATCAAGAGTCCTGGGAAAATGGTAAGCACCACAACTAGATTTTCTTTAAGAGCTTGGACCCCAAAGACTCTAAGTTTAGAGTTCTGGGGATAGGGAAATGGGGAATAAAACCCCAAGCCCTCATGGGCTTCCTTTAGAGAGAGGATAAATGAGGAATCAATCCTGCCACACAGAAGGGATAAGAAGGATTACAAATACACTCCATTTGGGCACCTGATTGAGGAGAAGAAATGTTATCTCATGATTTGTAACAAGCCAGCCTTCATGGAGTTTTGGTCCATATTCATGTTATCTAAAAAACCTTACTTAGAGAATGTTATTTAATAAAGTGATCTCATATTGGTAGACACCCGGGTCCTTGGATGGATGAACTACAATTCCATCTGGAAGAGTGCAATTTCAACCCAAGCCTAAAAGAATTCTTACAGAAAAAGTTCCAAGAAAAATAAAAAGTTCATAATAGGATAAAAAAATGAAAAGAAGACAAAAGGGGGGGAAAAAAAAGAAGACAATGAAGTTCCTTGACTGAGGACCAGCAGAGATAAACAAGAGTCTGTCCACAAACATAGTAACAAACACTTGATATACAATTTAAATACAGAACATAAATCACTTATATTTTATTGATTATTTACATATAGAAGAGAAACTTGAAAATAAGAGACTAAACAACCAACAGAACCTCAAAAATCCACTAAGTAAAACAAACTGAACAGATTAGAGACTGTCAGAAAAAAATAATTTTATGATTATAGGGTAAAGAAGGGTTTCTTACATAAAACACTAAAATATAAAATCATAAGGTATGAATAATTCTACTAATTCTATTCTATATGACCCCCATATAGCATTTCCTATAGGCCAGGTACCATGCTCATTACTTTACATATATATCTCATTTAATTCTCCCAATAACTCATTGAGGTAGACATTATTATTACCCCAATTTTGCAAATGAAGATACTGAAGCACTCGGACATTAATTAGCTTGCCCCAAGTCACACAAGTTACACAAGCTGGCAAGTAGAGGTGCTGGGATTTGAATCGAGGCAGTCTAGTTCCAGAGCCTGTGCCCTGGAGGAATGATTTATAAATTGTACTAATTAAAAGTGATAACTTTTCAGCCCACATTACAAAACTCAAAACCAGAGATGTTGGTATGGACGTTGAGAAAGGGGAACACTTCTACACTGCTGGTGGGAATGCAAACTAATATGTTCCTTTTGGAAAGATGTTTGGAGAACACTTAGAGAACTAAAAATAGAACTGCCATTTGATCCTACAATTCCTCTACTAGGTATATATCCAGAAGACTAAAAATCACATTACAACAAAGATATTTGTGTCAGAATGTTTATTGCAGCCCAATTCATAATTGCTAAATCATGGACGAAGCCCAAGTGCCCATCAAGCCATGAATGGATCGATAAACTGTGGTATAGGTATACCATGGAATATTATGCAGCCTTAAAGAAAGATGGAGACTTTACCTCCTTCATGTTTACATGGGTGGAGTTGGAACATATTCTTCTTAGCAAAGAATCTCAGGAATGGAAGAAAAGTATACAATGTATTCAGCCCTACTATGAAACTAGTTTATAGCTTTCATATGAAAGCTATAACCCAACTATACCCCAAGAAGAAGGGGAAAGAGGAGAGGCAGGGGAGGGGAGGGGGGAAGATGGGTGGAGGGAGGGTAATTGGTGGGACCATGCCTATGGTTCATCTTACAAGGGTACATGCGAATCTTTCTAAATGTAGAATATAAATGTCTTAACACAATAACTAAGAAAATGACATGAAGGCTATGTTAACCAGTTTGATGAAAATATTTCAGATTGTATATAGCACACTGTACTCCATGACTGCATTAATGTACACAGCTATGATTTAACTTTAAAAAAGTAAAAAAAAAAAAAAGACAAATTTAAAAAAGCTTGCACACACACGTTCATAGTAACATCACATGTAACAGTCAAAAAGCAGGAAGAACTCAAATGTCCACACACATGTCCAGTGATACAGAACATTATTCAGCAATAAAAAGAATGAAGATGGATTCATGCAATAACATGCAAGAACCTTGAGAACATCATGCTAAGTGAAAAGTAGCAGACCAAATGGCCATACATTAATGAACTCCATCTATGCAAAATGTTCAGAATGGACAAATCCAAATGGACATAAAATAGATTAGTGATCGCCAGGGGCTTGGGAAAGAGATGAATGGAAAGTAAGTACTAACTGGTAGGGAGTTTATTTGGAGGTGATGAAATGTTCTAAAATTAGAGATAGGGATGTTTACATAATTATGCAAATGTACTAAAATCCACTGCATTATAGACCTTAAAAGTATGACTTTTACAGTATGTAAATTATATCTCAATAAAGTCATTTCACAAAAAGCATATCCACAGTTTTTGACACCCAGTAAGTGCTCAGTAGCTACTGTTATTTTTAGTCTGTTCAGCAACTCATATGTCTTCTAGCATCCCTAAATTGTTTGACCAACTCAGATATTTTTCCAATTACAGAAAACAACCAAAACATAACTTTTAAAAAACTATATAAAAGGAACAGAACAGAGGGCTTGAGAGGAAGGCTCAAGAAGACCCTTATTAGAGGAAATAAGGACACAACTATGCTATGGTATTTGGAATTTGAGAGGATCCTTAGGTACAATAAGCTCCAGAGCTGTTTACTCTCTATAAGGACTGCCTCGTCAGTATGAGCAGCAGGAGTCTGCCTCCACAGTAATTATGACAGCAGTAAATTGACCTAGCTAGCATTCATTTTCCAGCGAGGTGCCAACCACATTCTATGCATTGTCTCACTTAATTGTCACCACTCACCTGTAGTTCTGGTCCCATTCTTATCCCCATTTTACAGATTAGAAAATTAAGGTAGTGAACTGTTATCTCCAGAATCAATGTTCTACACCACTGTCACGCCATCTCCCACATGTCTCCCCTACTTATTTAATAATCATCATATTAATAGAAAACATATGTAGGCTTGTTAGAGGCAGTGTTCTAAGTGTCATACATTCGAGTATACCAATGCATCTAATTCTAACATCACCCAGATGTAACTACAATCATTATTTCTCTTTTCAAAGATACAGATAAGGCACAGAGGGGATAGTGACATGCCCATGGCCACACAATATGTAGATAACAAGGCTGTCATTTGAATCCGTATGGTCTGACTACTAGAATCTTCCTTCTTAATCACCCTGTTGTGCTCACTTCTCAAGCTGACACATATAGTATTGGTTATGTACCATAAACTTGTCTAATCCTCTAAATGCATGATTTTAAATCATCAAAACAATACTACAAAGTAGATATTATTATGAAAATGTACTTTAGAGTAACAGAAAATAAGTATAGGGGGGTTAACTACTCTGCCCAACTTTATTAGATGAACAAATTTCAAAGCCAAGGCAATTTGATTTATACCAAAGTGATCTGACCTGAGAGTGCAGGCTCTTAACCACTATTCCATACTCCCTCGGTGGTAAATGAAATTCCTGGAACTGGAGACAGTGTTTACCATCATGCAATTAGAGAAAAACTAAGACTAAAATATCAAAAAGTTTTAAGTGAAACAAAATAATACAAACAAGCAAAATACAAAACAACCTTTACTCTGCAGGGTTATAGGATTATTGGACAATATCAGAGGTTCCTGGAATGGGGTGGGGAGGATATTTGATTCTCCAAACATCATGCTTTTATTCTATCCTGAGATCTTCCACAGAACATAGCCATTCTGCATTTTAAAAGCTGAGTGGTTAAGGTGAATAATGAGCACAGTTCTCCCCCACTACCCACGGGCCTTCTACCCTGTGTGCTCACAGTCATATGACACAAATAATGTCCATCACCAGCTGTAGATTTCCAAGGCTGTACAGCCCTGCACCCCACAGGCTTACACTACTTTGAAAACAGCCTATGAAAACCTCCTGTGTTGCTCAAAGAACACCTGCTCAAAGGAGATAGGGGCATAGGTCCAGTTTCTTGCTTTGACACTGGAAGCAGACATTTTTCCTCATTTGTACAGCTATAGAAGCAGCACACTTAAAACTATTACCTCTTATACACTAACCAGCTGGAGACGTGTCCAGGCCCAGAGCTGCTTCCTCACCCCTCCACACTGCCGCTAGTACTGGGGCTATTTCTTGCACCTCCACTCCCAGAGCCAAATGTGACTGGAAGAAATACATACAATAGAGTGTATTGGGGTCTTTCTTAGCACTATAGCTACATATTTGTTTGGAAGAAGACTGACGCTATTGATTAAAATGAAGCCTTTGTATTATCTATGAATCTCATCCAGGGCTTTGAAGAACAGCCATTTTGCAACTTGCCAGTTTGCATCCATCTGAAATAAATTACAGATGGTACATTTGTCCTCATGAGTTATCAGTTATATTCACGTGCACATATGTCCTAAAAATAAATATATAGTCTCAGAGCCACATACATTCCCAGCAGTGACACAGATTTACACACCGACATCAGCAACTTTGTAAGGAAGCTTTATCCTTCTCATCATTTTTTTTTTCTTGGTGCCAGCAGAGATTCACAAGTAGCAGTCAGCCGCAGTACTATCAAAATGTATTTTTAAGCCTATTGTGTTGTTTTGACAAACTAAACGATTAATTAACAGCAATCTAGCAAACCCATCGCCACTTACAGCTTAGAGTAGGAGAAACACAGAGATCGCCATAACTGTTCTATAGTCACCATTACCATGAAAGAATACTGCCTAATTAATTATAATTGATCACAAAGATTAGATTCAAATTCCACTAGCAGGGCATAAGAAGCCCAAACAGAAGAAATAAATCAGAAAACTATTCTCCGAATCCATAATGAACCAATAAGCTTTGGAGATAAACAGATTTGTTTTAATTGAAGTTTTTAAAAAATAATTGAAGAACATTTAGAGATCCTTGGAGACAGAATACAGAGTAGAATTGGGCAGAGCCCAGATTAGGGAAGCCTGGATTGAGGTGAGCACTGGTGATCATGTCTCTGACTCTGTGTAAAAGGGCTGTCAGGTAGGGATTTGGCACATAAGGTGTGCATCATAGCTGCAGAGGTGGCCTTGACAGAAACCTCCTGTTAGTCATATTCACCCTGATCCCAAATTCACCCTTCCTGCCTTAGAAGCCAGGAGGCCACACAATTTTCTCTTCCTCACTCTCATAGTGAATGTCCATTTTCTCCACCCAGTTCCTATGTTTCCTCTCGCTGAGTTTAGAATCTCCTCTCACCCAGCCACAGGCAAGGACACGGGATCTAGAAAAGACCCCTTATCTCCATTCCCTACTCCCTCACCCCAGGACAGTGCTTAAGCCAAGAAGAGGACTTGAGACCTAAATTGTGCCCACCAAGGGACTTCTAAAAGACTTAAAAAACTAGATCTGAGACAGAGAGAAATTCCACCCCATGCCCAACCCCCTTTCATCTTTGGCCATGTTGCAAAGCAGTGACAATGGAGGGTGTAGTCCCCAGCTCCAGCCCGGAGGTCCTCAAGGTGTCTATTATAGAAAGAATCAGACATAAAATTAGGGCAATTCTTGATCAGAGGGAAGCACCTCACCAGTGTTTGCTTGCCTGCTGGAGTCTCATCTTTTCTGTGGGCTACATTGAAGCTGCAGATCTTAGAATCAGCATTGGGGGATGGAGAGAGCATGAGCTTTGTAGTGAAAAAGATCTGGCTACAAGTTGTGACTTCTTGGTATTGACCAAGTGTATTAACCTTTATGAACCACATTTTTCTCAGTTATGAACTTGGTATAATAATTCCTCCTTGTGGTTAGTGTGAATTAAATGAGATAATGCATTAAAAATAAACAAATACCATGAAACCATGAAAATACTAGAAGAAAGTGTAGGGAAAACACTTGAAGAAATCGGCCTGGGCGAACATTTTATGAAGAGGACACCCCGGGCAATTGAGGCAACATCAAAAATATACTATTGGGACCTG
>NW_003852484.1:6786752-6806348 GCF_000181295.1 Otolemur garnettii | reverse complement strand
CCCTATTATGAAACTAATTTATACCTTTTATATGAAAGCTATAACCTAATAACAGCCTAAGAATATGGGGAGGGGGAGGGGGAGGGGAGGGGGGAATGGGTGGAGGGAAGGGGATCGGAGGGATCACTTCTGAGGTTTATCTTACAAGGTTGTACAAGTGAATCTTTCTAAGAGTAGCGTGTGAACATTTTAAAATAATAACTAAGAAAATGGCATGAAGGCTATGTTAACCAGTTTGATAGAATGTTTCAGATTGTGTATGAAAACCCCACACTGTACCCCAGAAGTGCATTAATGTACATCGTTACCATTCAATAAAAAAAATAAATAAATAAATAACAGTGTCTGGAACAACACATACAGACACCCCGCTTACACGTGGCATCAGTCTCCCACCACTGTCACTTTCCCTCTCTCTCGACAACCAAGCACAACAGTACACAAACCCTGTTTCATGTGGTGCAAGAGAACATGGCAGATGAGTAATTAGGAGATAAAATCCCATCCCATCTATAAAATATTAAAATCTGATTTTAGCTTAGAGCTTGTTGGATGTGACAGATATCCCAGAAATGTTCATGCATTTATTAATATTGTTGGTTATATTAATAGTGACCTCACTAATTTAAAATAACTTGGGAGAAGGTCTATCCCAATTAATGGATACTTTTTAAAAGTACATTTTAATTACTTTCAAACATATGTAGTAGATGAAATGATTCTGAATATTGCCTGGGAGAATCTATGATGTGATGTAGTTACAAAAAATGATTTATAATTGGTGTATCAAAACTTTGTACCTAAAATAACAGATTAATTACTGTCACGTGTGGTATAACAGAAAGTGTCTTGACCTAGCTCCAGAAAAGCTGGCTTCTCCACATCTTTATCTGTAAAATGGGGTGGAAAATGACTAAGATATGGGCTTTCTGTGAGGTTTAGAATTGAATGAGAACAAACTTGCGAACCCTGGCAAGCAGGGTTTTTATACATCTATCTCATGACAGTGCTCTGATATTCAGCATGGTGCCTGACACAAACATCTCAATAAAGATGAATGAAGGTGGAAGGACATCATACGGAGTTTAGCATAGAAGTATCAGGACTTGGCATTTCAGGAGGTACCTGTGTCTCTAGCCCTCGGGTGACCATTCAGGCTTTCATACAGAAGCTTTGTGGTCTTACTTTTGCTTACACTGGCTATGCTGATCACCTGCTGGAGTGGGTCTGCAGCAGCCTTGCTTATATGCCATGAGTCTCCTGTTTTGGTCACATCTTTTTAGGAGTTGCCCAACTTAGAATTTAAGATTGGGGTTAAGGGAGCTCTTAGCTCTTTCCAGGCCAGTCCCTAGAATAGTAACATGTAAATCAAGGAGGTATAACAAACCCTATGCCATCATGCAGATCAGCAAAGCAAGTTTGAAAGAAAGGCAAAGTGGCTTTCAGAAAGAGAAAGTATTCCATTCCTACTTAGAGGTCCTAGCTAAAGTCTAACTCTTTCCCTACCCGTGTGATTCATGAGATATTCTCCATATCCTTATAAAATTATCTCTTTGTGCTAGCTTGGGATATAAGCAAAATAACTTTAATACAACAGGGAAGGGATAAGGAATCAGTTTTTGCAAATGCAAATAAATTATCAAATGATAAACTATCTTTGCTCAAGATACAGTTTTTGTTTTTAGTCTATGGTTTGAGGTTCAAAGTAAGCTTGGGTTGGTAGTAGAAGACTTATATGTATTTGTGCTTCTTGTATTTGTATGAATGGCTTGTACAAACTGTTTAGAACTAGTTAATGTTGGGATTACACTTTAACTTACATTGCCTGATTTTTGAATACTTTACTACTTGTGACAACTATTTTTATTGCTATTGCACAGAAGTGGTCGCTGAGCCTGTGACAGAATCAGTGGCTTATCCAAGGTTTTATAGTCAGCAAAAACAAGAAATGCAATCTAAATCTAACCATTCTGTCTATAAATGCCATGTTTTTTCCATACCAAGCTCAAAGATGGGAAGGAAACTTCATGGCTATTTTGTACTTGAGGGCAATTAATCACAACCCTTTTAGTATGGGAAAACCTTTCTTAAAGTCAAAAGATTTTAAAGATCTACACTTGGGAATAGGCATACTTTTTATATTTATCAAATGACAAAAGATTAATGAGAAAATTATCATAATGTCAATAGGATTTTCAAAATAAATTTGTGTGTCATTTACCAATAGAACATATTGAAAATTTTGTATATTTACATGTGTTAGAAGGGCAGGATTAAAAGATAGAGAAAAAGCAAGCCAAGCACTCGCTCTTTCTAATTTATTCTAAATATAGTGATTGGTACACATAAAGATTCGGAATCCCTAGTATTAAACCAGGACTTCCAAGGAAACCTCGGCCCTCAAGATAGAAACTATGCTGACAAGGACAATTGATTATTTCTTATTTTAGACATTCCTGACAAGGATAATTTTAGACACTTTAAAAATGGTTTCATTTAGTAAAAACTGCCTGGAAATAGCCTTGCTTTGCCTAGCCCATCCTTGGTTTCAGGATTTTCCTGGGGAGGGGGAGAGGGGGGAAACTTGGTTTTGTATACCAAAGTTTCATCTCAAGAACAGAAGCCACTCAAGGTACTGTAAATAAGAAAGGAGTTCACAAGTGAATTAGAAGAATACCTAATTTTTGTTATGACTGAGAGAATAAAGGCCAAGAAGTTCCCATCTTTTGGGAACCCCAGGAATGCATGAATCATAGGGAAGCTGCCGCCAGTAGCCACCCTGCAGTCCCACATGGGTGATTCTCAGGAGGATGCCCAGAGTGCTAAATAAACCCTAGGTCTGTAATAACTGCTGCGTTTATGCACCTGCCTACAGCTGCAGCCAGGGAATAATGGCTTACCCCCTTCTCTGCCTCTATGAATCTCATGGGACTGCTTCTCAACAGCAGAAGATAACCTGGATTTATACCAGCAAGGGATGGTGGGAAAGCAATGCAGGTCTCAGTCTTCTTTTCTGTAATTGTGTAATGAAGGCAGGTTGATGCTGATTTGATAATAGATAATCCAGTGTAATTCACCCTTTGTCTCAATTTAAATCCATAAAATCTTTTGAACCTATATTTATCTTCTAACATTTGCAACTTCAGGGTCTACCTAATCTAACCTATCTAGACGCATATAAACTGGAAATTCAAAGTCCCTTCAGGAACTGTATCTGTCTCTGACTAGTGCTAATTGCTCTTCTACCTTAGTCACAGTCCTCATGTGATACCCAGTAAACTAAAGCTAAATATCAAATCACAGTTAATCCCAACTAATGTGCTTGATATAGGGAAAAGATAATACAAGAGAAATTAGTGTGTACATATTTATTTATATATATTATGTAACAGTATATATGCGTATATATAAACAGTTGGATCTATATAATCAAAGCAAGAAAAAAATTCATAGTTGACATGTTCCTCATTTTGCAAGCAACTACAAGGGCATATTTAGACCTTAAATTTACTTCTTCTATGACCCAGTCCATGGTTCCTTTTATAACCAAAATCAATCAACACCTCTAAGTTAGCCATAGGTATTTATCTGGCCGAACAACTCAAATCTTCATTCCTGAAAGTGTCTGCATTGGGTTGCTGTAGACCTCCACTAACTTCCATGTACATATCCTTTAATACTGAATGGACACCATAAATCCCCTGGTCTCTGTACATACTCCATCTTACCTCCCTTGTGTAATATGTGTAGCAATCTTATTTCTACTTCATTATCACAATCAGTAACCGGTGATACCATAACTCCCTTCCACAACTCTTGACTCAGTGGTATGAGAAACTCCTTAAAGGCCAGATTGTTGCATCAATTTTTAGTACTAACTAATGTAGTAGCTCCTGGTGAAAGGGTTCCCTATTTAGGAACTAAGACCTCTAATCTAACAGAGTCCGAATTGTGGAGTTAGGAAGCAAAAATTGACTTTCTAGACCCATGTACTCTGGCAATGGGATAAGCAGTATCATATGTGGGTTCCTGATTTCAAGTATTTACTACATCTGCTCTTGAGTGAATAATGGACCAGTGAATACCATAAATGTGACTCTTTTTCTCACATTCTTTTTACTTATTTTTTGGCTACAAAATTAAACTATTTGGTCAGAATAGAAATATTTTGTATGATACCAAGACAGTGAATAATGCATTCAGTAAGTCCACAGATGGTGGTGCTGGCAGAAACATTCCTGATGGGGAAGACAGACCCATATCCATATTACCCATCTATTCCAGGGAGAAAACAATGCTGCCCCCTCAATGGTGGAAAGAGTCCAGTGTAATCAACTTGCCACCAGGTGGCTGGCTGGTCTTCCTCCTGAGGAATGTTGTCCATATTGGGAGCTCAGCTTTGGTCTCTGCTGTTAACATGTTGGCCACTCGGCAGTAGAAGCCAGATAAGCCTTGGTGAGGGGGAATCCATGTTACTGAGCTCATGAATAATATCCATTCTGGTTAACACGGCTACTGTGTTGATATGCAAGTTGTGGAATGGTTAGAAAAAGAAGCTGAAAGCCATCCACAGAACAAGTCATCTAGTTCTGGGATTACTGAGAGTCTTCTCTGACTCAGATACCCTTTGGTAAGCTGTCCCATTAGTGTAAATTACCCTTAATTCTATGTTGATCCCAAAAGGCCTATCCACATATCTCTTCCTCAGAGCTCCCTGGCCCTAAGCCTCTAATCTGAATCTCACCAAGTCCCTTAAAATTCAGCCAAACTTCCTGCAACTTCCCAGTATAGATCTATACCTTTGGCTATCTCTTAAAGTTCTTCCCATAGGTAGGCTGGATTTCCTTCACTGTTGTTTTCTGGGGCTACCCCTGCAATGCAACAGTAATCCTGTCTGGTATCAGAACATTGTGTAGAATCTTCTATAAATCAAAGAACCCAGTTTTTTTCTTCTCTAGTCAAATGGTCATGAGCAACTTTTCATGAGCCCATAGGTATGGGATGAAGAGTAGGCAGCAGTACAGAAGTGGATGCCACTGGAGTCTACACCACTTGCTGGAGGAACTCCTGCCTACAGGGCTTAGTCAAACCCAGTCCCATATATCCCTCATTCACTGATAAAGGAATGCTACTACATGTACCCAATTGCAGGGTTGGTTAAATCAAAAATACTCAGTTGATTGTGGGTAGTTTAGGTTGCAAGGTCACATATTGTGCAATGACTAAGGATTCAGTCTCTACCAGGCCTGGAAGCAAGCATGGAGCTGTTTCAGTAGCGTATGACTTTACTTCATAACCAAAGACATCTGTGCTATGATTTTCTACTTGTAACTTTTCTGGGATTCCAGAAAACATTTCTATCTGTCACAAAACATTTTGCTGTATTTCATTGTATAATGCTCAGGTCACAGAATACCTTACATTAGAGCCTGTATACAGTGCAAAGCCTTCTTTTGCTCTGGGTTCCACTCAAACTTGCACGCATTTAGGTTATTAAGTAAATTAGTCAAAGCATCACTTTGAATTGTGATATTCATGGAAGTTAACTAATGTACTTCCTTAGTAGCCAAGGATCCAAAATGCAATAACTTGTCTAACACTTTATAAAAGATAACTCAACACCCAAGACCACTGAACTTTCTATAAACTATTCTAAAATAAAGAGCCCAGACTTTTCATGAGAAGGAGGCTGGAGGCAGGAGTTTCTCCAGCCTCACCATATGCACATGTACTGATGAAGACATCTAGAATATTGTCCACTTACTGGAGCAATTCATAAAATACAACTTCCCTAGAGGTAGCATCAGTTCAGAGCTTAAGTTGAGGAATTACAAAAAAAGAGAGGGATCTTTTATTTCCCAAGGATGTAGAAACCTTGGAAAATGGTTATGTGAGTCTTTGGGAAAATCTAGAAGGACTACTCACCATGCACATATTATGGCAGAACTGTAGGGTTTCTTCCTTGAAGAGAAACTGCCTCATCTTCATTTAAGCATCTTTGGGTCTGTAAACTAGATCCAGTCTAGAAATTATATGAGAGAACTTTAATCACTTCTTCTGGGACACAACTCAGGGCCCTCTCCCTACCAGACTTACTTTTTGTAATTATTTAGAACAAATAAGACTCTATTAGGCTGCCTATCTATTTCAGCCCTAAGGATATCAAGACCAACTACCTACCTATTCATATCTCTGCATGTGGAATTATTAGTCTGGCCTTGCATCCCATTATCACAACAATGCCTCTCTTATGCTTAGTGGTTAAGCATCGTATTTGTCCTCTTTAAGGACACAGGATCACAAAAACCCACTTATTTAAGGGAGCACATAATTACGGCATTTCCCAGCACTATTCTAACCCTGTAGTGGAGAATCATTAAAGAGTTTCTCAAAGGCACTGGTGGTCTTCTCACCAATGCCTTTCTCAGTGCCTCAGTGGAGTGAATGCTACCTTAGCCTCTCCCAACCAAGTAAAAAATCATGCATGATAAACTTAATGCCACATTTCTGTCTTTCTAAGGCTTTAGTTACATTCCTCTACATTTTATCCAAGAAAGTCTGGGTTCTCAATTTCACTTAAAGTAAGCCACAGTTGAGTCCAGGTTTAAATCTACCAAATTAACAACTATGAGAAATAGCTTCAATTGTTTCAGATACAACATTGAGTCTATTTTGATAAATTCATCTCAGCCCAAAACTGTGTTATTTCCTCCTTAGTTTAACACTCTTAGAATCTATTTACAAAATCTTCTTTTGGTGAATATGCTATCTCTTCCAAGTTTAGATTGTTTTGGAAGGTTGTTGAGATCCAGTACTAGTTTGAATCTGGAGGCAATGAAAGATGGTAGGGATGAGCCTTGAGGATAATCAGTTTCTCCAAATTGCCTTAGGCAATTTTATTGCAGGATCTTCATGAACAAGAAGACAAGACCTGCAAGATGGAAGAAGAGACTGATTCTTTGGTCAGTGGAATTCAGAATTATTCAGAGTTTAAGGTCTAAATATTCAACAGAATCCCTCTAAATGTACCATTCTAACTTTAGGAATCCCACACAATCATTAATCTCCCCTTGTGCATTGAGAAGCATCCATCCCACAGTCCTACAAATAATCATTTTCTCCATAATATTCTATTACAATAGCCACTTTGTCTCCCAAAGCCTTATCTTAAAGTGACACTTAATTATGGGGAAATATAAATGAAAATTTAATTAAACTTTTATCACCGCATGCCATGGATTAACAGTATTCCATTTTTCCTGGCAATGAAGTAATTTCTACTTTTAAGTCTAACTAAGTCAGATAACCAATGCCATCTTCCATATTTGAGGTTCTATTTCCTGGAACCTACACTGGTATCAAAAATTTATAAACAACTATTTGATCAATGTGACAGTTAATTTTTATGTGTCAATCTGGAGGGTTTTGGGAGCCACATTAACATTCAAATTAGTGCATTTTGAGTAACCCTATTTCTCTCCATATGTGAGTGGGCCTCTTCTACACTATGTTGAAGGTCTAACTAGAAAAACAAGACTAGCCTGTCCAAATAAGAGGGCCACAAGCAGATTGTCTTCAAACTTTACATGTCTGTAGACTTGTAAAATCAGATCTGACTTTACATCAGCTCTCCTGGGCCACCAGGGTACCTCTGAAATGGAATTGTACCATCCACTTTTATGGGTCTCTAGTCTGCCAGCCCTCACTACATGAACCATTATATTAAAATGAAATATTTGGGAGTTTACCTAACAAAGGACGTGAAAGATCTCTATAAAGAGAACTATGAAACTCTAAGGAAAGAAATAGCTGAAAATGTTAAAAAATGGAAAAACATACCATGCTCATGGCTGGGAAGAATTAACATAGTTAAAATGTCCATACTACCTAAAGCAATATATAATTTTAATGCAATCCCTATTAAAGTTTCATTGTCATACTTTAAAGATCTTGAAAAAATAATACTTTGTTTTATATGGAATCATAAAAAACCTCGAATAGCCAAGACTTTACTCAGAAATAAAAACAAAGCAGGAGGAATCATGCTACCAGACATCAGACTATATTATTAATCCATAGTGATCAAAACAGCATGGCATTGGCACAAAAACAGAGAGTTAGATGTATAGAACAGAATAGAGAATCAAGAGATGAACCCAACTACTTACTGTTATATGAACTTTGACAAGCCAATTATAAACATTGAGTGGGGAAAAGATTCCCTATTTAACAAATGGTGCTGGATGAACTGGCTGGCAACCTGCCAAAGACTGAAACTGGACCCACACCTTTCACCACTAAGATTGACTCTCACTGGATTAAAGATTTAAACTTAAGACATGGAACCATAAAAATACTAGAAGAAAGTGTAGGGAAAACACTTGAAGAAATTGGCCTGGGCGAATACTTTATGAGGACACCCCCTCGGGCAATTGAAGTAACATCAAAAATACACTACTAGGATCTCATCACATTAAAAAGCTTCTGCACAGTGAAGAAAACAGTAAGTAAAGCAAGCAGACAGTCATCAGAATGGGAGAAGATTTTCACAGGTTATGTCTCTGACAAAGGTTTAATAACCAGAATCCACAGAGAACTCAAACATATTAGCAAGAAGAGAACAAGTGATCCCATCTCAGGGTGGGCAAGAGACTTGAAGAGAAACTTCTCTAAAGAATTCAGGCACATGGCCTATAGATATATGAAAAAAATGCTCATCATCCTTAATCATCAGAGAAATGCAAATTAAAACTACTTTGAGATATCATCTAACACCAGTAAGATTAGCCTATATCACAAAATCACAGATGCTGGTGTGGTTGTGGAAAAAAGGGAACACTTCTACACTGCTGGTGGGATTGCAAATTAGTAAGTCCCTTTTGGAAAGTCATCTGGAGAACACTTAGAGAACTAAAAATAGACCTGCCATTTGATCCTATAATTCCTATGCTAGGTATATATCCAGAAGACCAAAAATCATGCCTCAATAAAGATATTTGCACCAGAATGTTCATTGCAGCCCAATTTATAATTGCTAGGTCATGGAAGAACCCCAAGTGCCCATCAACCCAAGAATGGATCAATAAATTGTGGTATATGTATACCATGGAATACTATGCGGCCATAAAGAAAGATGGAGACTTTACCTCCTTCATGTTTACATGGATAAAGTTGGGAAACAGTCTTCTTAGCAAAGTATCTCAAGAATGGAAGAAAAAATATCCAATGTACTCAACCCTATTATGAAAATAATTCATAGCTATCATAGGAAAACTATAACCCAATTTTAGCCCAAGAATATGGGGAAAGGGGAAAGGGAGGGGAGGGGAGGGTGGAGGTTTGGTGGAGGGAGGGTGATTGGTGGGATCACGCCTATGATTTATCCTATAAGAGTACATGTGATTCTTACTAAATGTAGAATATAAATGTCTTAACACAACAACTAAGAATATGACATAAAGGCTATGTTAACCAGTTGGATGAAAGTATTCCAAATTATATATAGGAACAATCCACTGTACCCCATGATAGTATTAAAATACACAGCTATGACTTAATAAAAAATAAATAAGAATAATAAAAAAAATTCTTTCTTCACATATGTGTTCGTACACATCTGATAGGTTCTGTTTCAGGAAATCAGAAGCTACCCTAGACATTTCAAGCAGAAATAAATTTAACATAGACTTACACAACTATTATGAAGGTTGAGGAATCCAAATGTCAGAAAGTCTGGTGCTGGCTTTTAGAAACTTTAAAAGTGCAAAAATCACAGGGAAGTCACCACTAATGATCTCAGCTACCTGGAGCACCAAAGAAGGTGATTATTAGGAGAATGCCCAGAAACCATTGTCAAGGCCCTATGCCTGCCCATTATTAAAGTCCACACACCTGCCCTCAGCTGCCTCTGAAACTTATGGCTATTCTTTCCCTTTTGGCTTCTACATCTAACACACATAACCAGCTTAAAAATGAACCTGGGTAGTATGTAGTTCTGAAATGTCTGGATCATGGGATCAGGGTAGGGGTGTGAGCAGTTGTTCTTGTTGGTAGAAAAACTTTTGACAAATTAAATTTAACAGAGTTTATTTGAGCAAAGAACAATTCATGATTTTGGCAGCATTCACAGCCAGAAGAGTTTCAGAGAATTCTACCTTGCAATGGGGGGCAGTGAGTATTTATAGAACTTTAGAAATAGCTTGAAGGGTTATCACTCAGGGTTTGCCTTATTTGATATGGTCTGAAGCTTGAGTGCTTGTGATTGACTGAGATTTGGTTGTTTTGTATATTCCTCAGTTAGATTTTCAGTTGGTTTACATTTTAGGTTAGGTTGTAGTTCCTTAAGTAGGGGGCTCAAATTACAGAGACACTCTCAGACCAGTGACTTCCTGCTTATTTAATTTAACACTGCTTGGCTAAGCATGGTGGCTCACACCTATAATCCTAGCACTTTGGGAGGCCAAGGCAGGTAGATTACTTGAGCTCAGGAGTTCAATACCAGCCCAAGCAAGAGTGATTCCCAGTCTCTACTAAAAAGAGAAAAATTTAAGAAACTAGCCAGGCACTGCAATGGGCACCTGTAGTCCCAGCTACTTGGGAGGTTGGGGCAAGAGTATCACTTATGCCCAAGAGTTTGAGGTTGCTGTGAGTTATGATGCCATGGCACTCTACCTAGTGTGACAAAGTGAGACTCTGTAAAAAGAAAGAGAGAGAAAGAGGAAGGGGAGGGAAAGGGAAGGGGAAGGGAGGGAAGAAAAAAGAAAAGGGAAGGGAAGAGGAGGGGAGGGGCAAAAAAGCAAAAGAACCAAAGAGACTATAATGAGCTTAGTAAATACATGATTCCTGTGTCAAAGCACCGCCTAGAACAGGTCCTAAGCATAAATTACAGGAACACAGAAAGTGAAAGAAACCTTATTAGGCACGTGACCAGCTCCTCATACGCTTGCAAGAAACTAATGACCAGAGGGAGTATGAAACTACTATTAATTATTAGCATGCTTAAGATCTGAACCCATAAACCACTCAAGATCCCCTCCACCACTTACTGGTTGCAGTGTGAGTTACTTTCTGAAGTATCATCAAAATCACAAGTTGTTCTCCCCAAAACGCCAAGTTCCTGGGTTCCCCACCCTCTTCCACCCCAGCAAGTGGCTCCACTACTCTGAATAGAATATCCCCTGCCCTGTTCACATTAACAAATTTCACTCTAAAGATTAAAGCACCTTATTTTTAGTGGGATGGGGTCTTGGTTTATGAAAGATTGAGATCCCCAAACAGGTCTTCTTTTCCAGTTTTCCTTCCTTCCTTATTTCTTCTAGCTTCTACTTTTAGGAATCAGGTCCTTTACTCCCTAGAAAAGAACATTCTTCTCCCCTAAAGTAAAATGCACCTTGCAAATCACGACTCTGCAGTTGCCCTGGATTTTCCCCATGAAATCTCTCTAAGCCAGGCTTTTCTTTGTCTTTGTCCATAACCACTCTAGGAAACACCACAAGTCTTCCTCCGAGCCTCAGATGCCTTTTTTGTTTCCCTCACAAATCTGTTCTCACAGCTTTACCATCCTGGCTTATTATCTCTGCCCAAATAAACATTAGCCTAGCACATTACCATATCTAAAACCCAATCATACTTCAATTTCTCTAGTTTTAGGTTAGGCCAACTTAATCCTTTTGGAGAGAGAAAATTTGGCAACATTTCTGTCCTTTGGTGATAAGAGTAGGACTGTGATTTTTGCCAGACATACAGGAAGAATAAGAGAGCTATGTTAAATCCTGCCTTGCTAGGCGCCTGTACCCACCAGCCCTTGGGAGGGTTTAAAGGAGCCCAGAGAGCAGCAGACAGTTGAGAAGCATAGTCACGGCCAGCCTGGTACTACTGTGCAAAGCCCTCTGGAAAATCAGGGCTGGACCTTGAGATGTAGCACTAGGGCCCAGTGAAGTCTCCTACTCTGTCCCCATATAAAAAGCTAACATATCTTCTACCTGGACAGGTGACTGACTTTACCTTCACAGCATATGTGCAGAGACAGGGAGAGACAGAATGTCCCAGAAAAGGCTCAGACTCAACTTAGTAACCAGCTTCAAGGCAGGAGGGAGTAAAAGAGAAGACTCAGTGTGTGGCTGCATGGCTTGGGTCCCACCTGCTGTCACAGGAAGCCTAGGAACCTGTCAGCCTGATAAGCTGCTCTTCTTCCATAGGATCAATGGGGCAGCATCAGGAGGGAACTGGGGACAGAAAGGTCTCGTGACAGTAGAGTGGCTGCACATTTTGCCTCTATAGCCAGGGTTCTCTTGTGTTGAAGAACTCATCTTCTCATCCTCAGAGCAAAAGTCAGGGTGTGGGGGAACTGGCTGCCCTTGGTTTGGTCTTTGCTAGACATCTCTCCCTTCTCCCTAGTACATAAACCACCACATCTTCTCTCTTGTCAGGCAGTTGCTGGAATAAGGTGACTTGGCTGAACTCAGGGTGGGTATGAAGTGCCTGCCAAGGCTTGTTCTTGATTCCTTTCCAGAACGTGTCCATTTCCCAATAGAACAAATACCAAAATAGATAAAAAATTTCACAACTCTCTAACTGACAGGAAGAAAAAAAGTCCTTGTTCAGCTTAAAATGTTTTTGCATAAGAACCTCCAGAGAATTCTTGAAGAGATTGGCATTGGCCATGCATAGGCCAGAATGTACGCTTTCCAATTATCTGACATCCTCTTCCAACACATCCAGGGCACTCTCTGCATCTCATTTGCATCAAATTCATTTTAGCACATTTTTGATTGCTACTTTATTATTCCCTTTCAATCCCAAACTTTCAATAATAGAGGTTTATTATCTTAAGTAATTCCCAGGCTTTTAAGTAACTTTTACTTTCCACTACCCCCTCCTCCACCTTTTCTCCCAATAAACCAGCCTCCTTGCCCCTACCTCCCTCCATACACACCTAAACCTTCCTCATTATCATTCCTATCATTGGCATGAAGTATTTCATATAAAATCATCAAGACTTGGACAGAAGTTGTCAGTCATAGAAAGGTGATCCTCAAACTTGCATAGCTAATTTTTTTATACCTACTAATTCTGATGTCAAGAGAATCGATTGCTTAATATAGCCCTCAATAAAATAGTAAGGTTTCTTGTATTGGTTATCACTATCATAATAGTGAAACATATCCTGAGACTTTGATGACCACGTTTCAGCTTAAGAAGCAGAAGAAAAAAAGACAAGGGCCCAAGAGAGTCTTGATTAGGGCCAGAGAGTAGAGAACCAAGGACCAAGAATAAGAAGGATTGGAAGCAGCCAGCATCCCCCAAAGTTTAATGTTCCAGAGTCAGCATGTTTACCTCCCTTCTGGTAGATTTATACACAGATGGCAAATGGCAGGTCACATGTCCATGGAGCTCACGGCAAACCCTGTGGGAAAAGAGATCAAGTAATCAAGGACAGTAAGGCTGACCCACAGCATTTGAATGGCCACAGCCCTTCAAATTCTAATTTGTGAAACCTCATCAGTTATCTGTGACCTTGTGTTCCTCCCATCTCCACATCAGCACTAGAGTGGAAGGTTTTTTAATAACCTCACTTTCCTGTGCTCATTGACCCACATGGAGTTTTTACCATGTAGGGAGAACTCCCCACTGAGAGGGAATTACCAAGTTCACACAGAGAGGTTAACAACCACGGGAAAGGCTAATGGTTCCTGCTGCATCTTTCATACCCAGACTCTAGAACTGAGACTAGAGGAATGCGCAAAACTCTCAAGCGATGCCAGGCAGGTGAAAAATGAGCTGTGAAGTCTCCCCTGCTGGAGGAGGCAAGGCCTCTGGTTAATTCATAATGGCACTGTTGATGCGATCTCGGGAGGAGGTTTGCCCCACTAATCCCTCAGGAGAAAACTGTCCATGTATAACGTCTTCACCTCATTAGAGTTTCAGTCCATTTATTAAATATTGAACACATCAGATGGCTCTCTTTGGTGTGGAGGAGCAGAGTCCTTGTTCTTGGAGGGAGATGCTACGTATCCTCCCGAGGAAGTCCAGTTGGCTATGCTAATTGCTAACAGATTTCTCACACACTGTTATTTCTTCATCTGCCCAGGAAGTACATGCTGCGCCACAGGAGATGTGGGACAGAACTTGGTTGCTAGGAGTCTTAATGATAGCAGCAATTAATTATTCACACCAGTGAAGGGAAGAAAAAAAAAAGACTTAATGAGCAGCCCAGCAATGGAACCTACTCTGGGAAGCTGAATAAGATGGGAAGGAAACAGAAATCCCCGATAACTTAGCACATCCATTGGGTTTTAGGTGAGAACTTACTCTGTAGCAGAACCAGAAAGGACCTAGTCTAAGACCCTCATTTAAAAATAATGAAACACGGAGATTCGAAGGAAGGAAGTGATTTGCCTAATGCACAAAGAAAGCGAGTGCCCCTGAGCTGTTACTATGAGAATTTTATAGGTACTCACTTAACAGCTCTGTACAGTAGGTACCTGAAACAAAGGTTGGCTGATTAGTACGAGTTACACCGATAAGTCCGGTAATATACCCTGCTACCTGAAATTTACTTCAAAGAACTTTCCCCTACTTAAATATCTAGAGTCTATCCTTTCCCCAGATACCTGAACCAGGAGCTGCCAGACTCAAGAGGAAACAACCCAGAGTGAGCAAAAGCAAATAGATATTTTAACCTTTCTTATGGAGGATTGAAACCATGAAACATAAAAAGTCCAGTTACATGAGAGACAATGGAGGCAACCCCCATAATGTGCTCTAATAGTCTAGATTCAGTGTTCTCATAGCCTCTGTTGCCCATCCTTGAATGTCTGTTGTGATTAAGCTCAAATTTCACTTTGCTTAGGCTAGTCTCTGCTTCTTGAAATCAAAATCCCCTTTTAATATGACAGACTATTATTCATCCTTGAAAAAAAAAGAAATTCTTACCTACACTACAACATGAATGAACTTTGAGAACATTTTGTTAAGAGAAATAAGCCAGTCACAAAATCATAAATATTGTACATGTCTACTTTCATGGGTGCCTAGAGTAGTCAAAACTATATAGACAGAAAGTAGGGTGGTAGTTTCCAGAGGCTGAGAGATAGGAGGAAGGCAGGATTAGCATTGAATGGGTATGGGGTTTCAATTTACAAGATGAAAAGAGTTCTGGATATGGATAGTGGGTTGCACAGCAGTATGAATGCATTGCGTACCACTGACTCACATGCTTAAGAATGGTAAATGTTATGGTACATATATATTTTATCACAGTAAAATATTAGGGGGGAATAATCTCAAAAAATAATTTTCCTCCCAAAATTAATGCACACATGCATGTTTGCAGGTGTAAATGTGTGTGTCTTCATATTTACATGCTAAATTGATGCACGTCAGTTATAAGAGGTTCTAGCAAGGAAAGGAGGAGAAAAGACTTAGCCTAATGTAACTGAAGACTTGGAAGGAAAATGTGTTTCATATTTGGAGTCACAGAGTATCTTCTGACCCTGAGCCAATAATAACCATAAGTAATGCCAATTAATACCAAACTAACATCTGAGCTCTTCCTATGTGCTAACTTCTAAGCACTTTACATGTATACATTCATTTAATCCTTAAACTCTGTAAGATAAAAACTACTATTATCCTCATTTTACAAGCAAGGAAACCAAGGTAGTAGTTAACTAACTCAACTCACTGACAATGAACTAATGTCACCCAGTGAATAAGAGGCAGAGTTAAGATTTGAAGTCAGAGAGTACAGTAGCCTCCCTTATCCAGGGAGGACACCTTTCAAGACCTCTAGTGAATGCCTGAAGTCATGAATGGTACTATATCCCATATTTTTTATACATATAGACTTATGATAAAATTGAATTGATAAATAAGGCATAGTAAAAGATTAAACACAATAACTAATAATAAAAAAGGATGATTACAACAATATACTATAATAAAAGTTATACTATGGGTAACTGAAACCACAGAAAAAGAAAACCTGAGAAAGTGAAACCTCAGATAAGGAGGGACTACTGAACAGCTTCCTCGTCTGTGGTCCAAATGGCCAATGGGCAAGAGTCCCTAGGCTCCTTATTCTCTTCATGGGAGAGAGCCCAATAACAAGATACTGTCTACGTGTCTATGATTTGTCAATCTATGTGACTTAAGCCACTGCTCAGCACTCAAGCAACCTTGATTGCATTTTGATCTTTACCTCAATATTAAGACCCATCAGTCAGTTTTCTTTCTTAAGATTCCATTTTCCTATATCAGGCATGAGCAAAGGGCCATCCACGCTCAGTGTTCATGGAGCCCACGATTGTTGGCATTTTAGGAGTTAGCGGACACCAGCAATATTTTATATCACCAATGTGACCAAGTATTTAGCCATATAAAATAAAATTTAAAACAATGTTTTCAATTTAAAAATTCATATTTCTTTTGATTGTAAAGAATTAAATTGTTTTGTTGTATTGTTTTTGTCATCCAAGCCATGGACCTAGAATCAGCCTGCAAACTCATCCTGCAATTCAAACCTATTCACTAACCAGAGCCAGCCCTTTACCTTCTACTAACTCTGAGTGGAGAGGGTGGAACTCTTTCCCTTCTCACTTTCATAAAAAGCTAGTTTGGACGAGAGAGGAGGGATGGATAAAAAGAGCAGAGGAAACAAGCTACAAAATGAAAGCACCATCACTGTAGGTTGAGAGAAAGTATCACAAGGGTCAGAGGCAGAGCTGGATCATCATACAAAATATTACCAGCCTAAAGAGAAAAGATATTGTTTCAATGGACTCATCCCAACTTTTGTCTTCTGTTTGAAGTCATAAAAAAAATATCCAATTTATCTGAGTTCAGGGTCTAAAGTAACTGGCTCACAGGCCTGTTTCCTGTGAAAACTGTCCAAGGGAATGACCTGATTTCCTGCTCTTATTAAGGGCTGCCAACCGGATAATTCAGTTTCAGCCCCCTGAATATATAGCAATACTTTGTAATCCAGAGACTATAAAGGAGAGACAGGGTTGGGAAGGAAGCAGAAAAGAAGCACCAAAAGTCTCTTTTTATAAAACAGCATAGGAGACATCATGACCATTTTCAACTTCAACAAGAAGTAGAAGAAAATAAAGGAATTTGGAAACCTGTGGTCATTCTCTTCCTGTCCTTCACTCATTCCAAGAAGCTATGAGAAATCAGGGAAATTACTACAGACTGTATATACCCCTAACATTTACTTAGAGTCAATTCTCATGGGGAAAAATTCTATTCAGAGGAAATAGAGGACAGCCCTCATAGAAATTCTGGAAAGAACAGCTCAAAATTTAGGAAGACCAGTCATGTGACACAAACTCAGCATTTTTCCCTTTACATGACAAATCTTTAGTGACTTCCCAGGGACCACATTCAAAAGCATTTATCTAGCATGTCCAAAGTGCATCTACATCACTTCATTTTCCATATTCCCTTATTTTCTCTATGTTTATTTCTATCCACATAACATAGAGACAGCTTATGTTTTTAAAGTACTTTATGATTTACAAAGCACCTTACCACTCATTAGGTCTCTCCATTCTCCAATCAAAACTACTAGGAGGCACTATTATAGATAGGAACACCAAGTCTCTCAAAGACAAAAATTTCTGCCAAGATGTGAGAAGGAGCCACCTGGCTATCATATCTCTCTGTATACACGTATTAACACCCTCCCTTTTCCCATGGTGGACTCTGATGTATTGGCTGCCAGAACACATCTATTCCTTTTCAGGTAATCAAACATAATATTTCATCTGGGAAATATCTCTTCTGGTCCCTTTTTTCTCTCAATCCATTTTTTTCAAGTAGATTTGACCCCATCTCTAGTAAGATGACTCAGGCTTGCCTACTGCATATCATATTTCCTGGAATGTGCACCTGGGGGGTGTTTGTGGATTGTGCACCTGTGGTGAGTAGCCCATTGGGTGTATAACCCAGTGAGGACTAACAAGATGCTATTCTAATCAGTTGAATCTGCTGAAAGAAAGAGGTGGTCTCTTTCCACTAGACTTGAACCTGATACTGAAGAGTTGAGGGATGGAGAACAACCAGATCCGAGGGACACTCTATGAGACACTGGATCAAAACATATGAACAGTGACCCTTTATCTTTTCAGTTAAGTAAAGCAACACATTTCTTTTTTATCTTAAGCTCATTTGAATTTTCCCTGTTTTCCTAATTGATTATCACCCAATATATTTGGTATGTCCTACGCCAAAATATTCCCCAAGACAAAGATGATGACCTTTACAGATAACAGATATAAAAATGCCACATAGCCATAACTCCAGTTTCAGTATTCTATCACCAGGTTCTGAGCTCTGTTCTCTGGCATCATGGTCCCTTCCTCTGTGTCTTTGCTCGTACTTAGCTTGCATAACATAATCCATCTCTTCCTTTCCTGCCTGAGTAAATTCACTCATGCTTTACTGAAAAACTTAGGTTCATGTTTTTCTTTTCTCTGAACTTCTGGGGTATTATTTTTTATATAATTAATGCTGGTATGTAATTGCATAGATGTTTGTTCTTCTTGTTCATAATTTTGGATACTTAATTTTTCCAAATTAACTCTCAGATATCTGAAAATGGAAACATGTTCTTATACTACATCTGTACCACTCACGATGCCCTAAACAATGCGTATATAGCAGGCATTATAAATACTCGATGTTTTTTATTGAATTGGCAAAAAGAAGGACAAACGGGTGGGAGATGACACAGCTGCCAGATGGCTACAAGATGAAAGAATAGAGAGATGATGAAGTTCGTTCCTTTGGTGTCCTTAAAATCGGCTATGTAATTTAATGTAAATTTCAGAATTTATTTTTTTTAAAAAAGGAGCACAAAGTTTCGAGGTGGTACTCTCTCCCATATGATGAAACATACAAAATATAATAAAGTTATAAACTCACAGTAGGCCTACAACAAAATTTTTATGAATCTGTTCAAAACTTAGGTCCTAATCCAAATTATTTCTCCATAGACTATTCCCAGAAGTGCTTTCTTTATGATAATAAATAATCCAAAACATTCTTTCATGGCTTATTTTTTCATGTTTTATTCATGCGTTAACGAAAAATAAAATTAGTAACAACTATTTTGTCAAATATCTACTATGTGCTAGACATTGCCAGACACAGAGATATAGTTTGCATATATTATTTCCAATTCTTAAAAGAAGCTGTGAAGTATGTATAATTATCAACATTTTAAAAATAAAAAAAAAAAAGAGTACCTTAAAGGAGTTAAGTGGGAGTTCTGTTTGGAAAATTAGGAAACAAAATAAACCTCCCCACCAAAAATCACTTAGAAATAAATATAGGCTAAAATAATATAAACATCTGTTAAAGAGCTGAGCATATAACAAGTTGAGAGACAACTTTGGAGTTCTACCACAAAGAAGGACGTGGATGCACAGGAGTAAGTACGTGGGGGAGTCGTGAACAGAAGGTGCAGTAGCTGGAGTGGTGAGGCGGGTCCCTGGTTTCTGCAATCCGGGTCCCTTGGATTTTATCCTCAGACTGAAATAGGAGATGAACTAAGAAACAGAGTTGGAATTAAGTCAACTCACATAAAAC
>NW_003852484.1:6774989-6786666 GCF_000181295.1 Otolemur garnettii | reverse complement strand
TTTTTTTTTTTTTCTTTGTCATGGTCTGGGCACTGGCAGAAATAAATTAAAGTTTTCCCTAAGAACTCGTAACCAGGACATGTCTCTGTGAATACAGAGCACGCTCTGTACAGAATGCTAGTTTACCATTATCAGTCTCTAGGAACCATAAAATGGTTTCTGGCCTGCTAATGCTGCTGAGTACCTAAAACAAACAAACCTTTTCTGAGGCTCATGCCTTCAACTCAAGATGCCCAGGATTCAAATAGAAAAGATATTGCTGGGGTACAGGTGAATCTTTCTAAGAGTAGAATGTGAATGTTTTAAAGCAATAACTGAGAAAATGACATGAAGGCTGTGTTGACCAGTTGATGGAAGTATTTCAGATTGCATGTGAAAACCCCACACTGTACCCCAGAAGTGCATTAATGTACATAGTTACCGTTCAATAAAAAAAAAAAAAAAAAAAAAAAAAAAAGAAAAGATATTGCTAAATTAGCTCATAATCCAGAACTGAAAAACACATAGGAGCATCTCCTCAGTGAACAAACGTCAGCATATGAAACAAAGAGCAGGATTAGATTCCTAAAACCTTCCAGGGGTAGCACTCTCAGGGAAATGGCAAAGTAAATACCTTAAATGGATGACTATAGAAGAAATAGAAAATTATAAAAAGGAAAATACACTACAAATGAATAACAGAAGAATCTGAAAATAAAAATTGAGTGAGTTAAATGAAGCAAAATCAACAAAAGATATAAATTTTTTAGTTCTGAAGCACAAGGCTAAGTTCCCAAGCATTCGCTACAGTATTCTCTATATCTTTTGTGTGCCTTAAAAAGAAAATAGTTAATAAAAAAGTAAATTCAGTGAACAGGTTAAACAGACTAGGTATAAATGAAAACACAATTAATTAATAGACACAAAAGTATTTGAGTGAATTACCCAGAATTGAGTTTAGAGAACTAAAAGATGAAAAACATCAAAGAATCATAAATGAAATCCTATTGTTTGCAAGAACACGGATGGAAGTGGAGAACATTATGGTAAGTGAAATAAGCCAAACTCAGAAATACAAATTTCACGTGTTCTTACGCATGTGTAGGAGCTAAAAATTAAAATAACTGACCTAGTGGAGATAAAGAGTGAGATGATGGTTACCAAAGGCTGGGAAGAGTAGTAGGGAGAGGGAATAAAGTGGAAATGGTAAACAGGTACAAAAATGTAATTAGACAGAATGAGCAAGATCTAATATTTGATAGTACAACAGGGTAAGTATAGTCAACAATAAGTTGCCATATGTTTTTACATAATCAAAAGAATGGAATTGGAATGTTCCTAACAAGAAGAAATGATAAATTCTTGAGGTGTTGAATATCCTAATTACTCTGGTTTGATTATTATACATTATGTGCCTATATCAAAACATCACGTGTACCCTATAAATATATTTTATACATGTAGCTATAATAATACAAAATGAAAGTAAGCAGAGTGAGTAGGTCCAACATATGTCAATAGAGTTCCAGAAAACAACAACAGAGAGAAATAGAAGAAGTAGTTGTTACTAGCTGAAAAAGTAATAGCAGAGAATTTCTAAGTATGAAAGAAAGCTATAATCTAGGATGTACAATTATTTATAGGCAAAATAAGTAAAAATAAATTCACACCTAGAAATCCACCGTAATTTTTAAAACATGAAAATGAAGACCTTAAAAGTATTCAGAGTCAAAATCCAGCCCATCTCCAAAGGAACAATATTTAAACTAGCAACAGATTTCTCAACACAATGATAGAAACAAGAAGAAAAAAGAATAATATCTTTGATGTACTGAAAGTCAATAAAGAAAGGTCAAGCTTGAATTCTTTACCAGTCTAGATCATCATTCACAAGTCAATGGAATAAAGACCATTTCAAGAAAACAGAGTCAGTCTGAGAGCTTTCCACTAAGAGACACTTGCTGAAAGTCTAGTAGAGGATGTATCTTAGGAGGAAGATCCATAACCCAAAAGGACTGAAATACATGAAAGAATGATGACCCAATAAAATTATTTAAAAAGTGAATCATCTAGATAACCATTAACTGTAAAAATCTACCACTATGATAATAAATAACTATAAATTCAGGCAAATCTTACATATTGAACAATTAAATGCAAAAAGAGGATACAAATAGATGCTAAGCTTTTTGTAGTGTTCAGGAAAAGAACATGAGAAGACTTTAGAAGAACACAATCAAGGCTTTGTAAAGCCAAATATGCATGTTAAAATGGTAAGGCTGACCTTTAAAAGATGAAAGCAGAAGGCATGAATTTCAAACAGTAAAAGAGGGGAAATGAATAAAAATAACAATCAACATAAGGCAGTAAAAAGAGAGAAAACACATAGAAAAAGTAGAATCAAGAAAAAGCACAAAAATAAGATGGAAGAAATAAAACAAATTACCTTATTAATCACAAGAAATATATGTGAGTTATGCTAGTTAAAAAACAAATGGACAGCTTACATTACAAAATAGCCAGCAGCATGCCGTTTATACCAACAGATACAGACATTCAAGCCAAAGACAACAAATGAATAGATGAATAGACAACAAATGAATAGATCAGCCCTACTAATATTTAGGGAAATAAAAGTTGAAATGGTAATGGTAACTCACTTAGCAGCTATCAGTTTTGCAAAATCCTTAAAATTCTGGCCATTACCAACTATTGTAGAATAATGAAGACTTTCTTACATAATTGGTAGCAGAAGTGTAAATTGAGGAGATATAGTTGGGAAAGACATTGGGCAACATCTAGTAAAGTTAAAAATATGCATGCCTTCAACCTAGCAACACTACCCCTAGGTATAAGACCTAGCAAAACTGTTACACAAGTCTACATGGATTGATAGCCATAAATATTTATTATAGCCCAAATTCGTAATGATTACAAACAAAACAACAAGCAGCAAACATATGGTACCAGGAGCCTGCAGTGAGAAATTAAGGTTCAACAAGATAGTAGGCCACTGGTAACATGAATAAATGAATTACAACTACATGTGTAACAGCAGATTTCAGCAATAATGATAAGCAACAAAATCAGGTTTGAGCAGAATATGTATGGTATGATATCATTTATATTAAGATTAAAACTTCCAAAACACCACCACATATTTCTACTACATATAGATTCATGGATGCAAAACTGATAAATGCAAAGTTTGGGAAGGAAGGAGGAAATAGGATTCCTGCATAGCAAACTAAAACTGAACATACCATATTTTTTTTAGTATATGAAGGAAAAATACAAAAGTATTAAAATTAAACCAAGTAGGTGGTATATATGTGGATTTTATTGTATCAGTCTGTACTTTTCGTTATGGTTGAAATAGCTCAATGTTAAAAATATATACAACAGCAGATAGAGACTTCTTGTGAATGAACTAGTTCCTAATAACCCCTTCTAAAAAGAAGAAAAAGAGAAGGGAAGAGAAGGGGGACAGAGAGGAAGAGAAAAGAGACAAATAAAACCAGTTTAAATGACGTGTCCAAGATCATATGGCTAATAGTGCCTGGGTTGATATACAGACCCAGGCAGTTTTACTCCAAAACCTACCTCCCTTGTCTACTATGCCAAGCTGTTGAGGCCAGTTTGAATGAGCAGGTTTTGTTTGAATAGTTTTTCAGTTTGGAAGGATTGACCCTACTCTTGACCCCAGTCCTGCCCCTCATCTCCCTGTAAGCACACCTGAACTCATCCCTAACCTCCTGTCTTTCCTCTCAGGGTCACTCATTCTTCATCCTTCCTAATCCCAGAAATTAGAAGCAGGTGCCATAGCTTGGGGGAAAAAAACTCAGAATGAATAATACTATGAATTTTAATGAACGAAGCAGATGGGACCCATCCTTGGAGTGCTACCTTCTGAAAATCTGCATTGTTTTCACTGTAGAAATAACCTAGTAACACCTTCAACTTATCACTTGATAAATTAATTAGTATTTGCCAAGGGCTTCCTGAGAGCCTACAATTGTGCTCACAGTTACATGATCTGGGAATAGGAAGAAATTAGCCAGTAATGCTGATGATACTGAATAGGAAAACATTGCACATGATAAAAACTTGGAAAAGAAAGCCCCGAGGCTTTAAATATATATACAAAAAGGAGATTGAACTTTATAAAAAGCAAACTGAATATATACAAAAATACACACATCTTAGGAAAAATTATTCCAAAGCACAAATATTCATTGAGAATGAAAAACAGGCTAAAAGGGACTGAGGAGTAATAAATAAGAATGAATGTTAGTGATAAATATGAATAAGATATGAAATCTCAATGTGCTATTCCAACAAAAAGCGCTATTGCTTTTTTTAATATTACATAAGAAAAGGAACTGTGTCCTGGAAAAAGCAAATGATCGTTTATCTTTTAAAAATTGATTAAACTGTGCCTAGAATGCACACTGCAACAGTGACAACTTGGGAAGTATTAATAAATTAAAAAGTGAAAATTGTTCTGCATTGGACAATCCACACAGCTAATGGGAAAGCATCTCGTCAACTAACATTTGTTCAGTACCCACTGTGGGCCAACCTCTGCACCAGGTCAAAGGTTTAAAGAGCTTCCAACCTAGTTTGGTTTCCCTCTTGACTGGAATCAAAGGAAAGAGTATGCATTAACTTTATTATTTTTACCTCTTGACAGGAGCGAAATGCTTCCCAAGAAACACAAATCACATACATGCTTTCCTAATTTACTTTTAACCTCGGGAGTTTACAAGTTGGCTAGCTCCAGCACTCAAGCTGCATCAGTAATAGCAGCCTTCATCTCTACTGCCTTTGTCGAGAGGGCCCAGAAATATAAAGTGAGTGATTAGAAAGCGAGCCCCTTTGCTGTTAGAATCAACAGTATGGTATGTTTGGAAGGCTGCCTAACAGCTCTTCCCCCAGTCTCTCTGCTGTTGTTAGGATTTTCTCTTTCAAATCAAACTGCTCCTCCACGAGGCCCTGCCTCTTCTCCCCAAATGCAACAGGGAAAGGTAAAAAGTTTCAATATGCCCCTAACCAAGAGCACAGTGCCATTTAGAGGGGAAAATTTCCTTTCAGCCTCTACCACCATGTATTGTGGGATATTAGCCATTACTACTCTCAATCGAAGACGATGAAGGGAGCCCTGCCAGAGACTAACCAAGTCTCCATATGAACAAGGGGATAATGGTACATTGGAGAATAAAAAACAAAACAAAACAAAACTGAGCCCAGCCACAAGATGGAGAAGCAGTGGCTCTGTGCAGGAGTGACTGGGAAAGGCAGTCTAGAGATCAGCATGGATCTCATTCGACCAAGAAATAGCCACGTGGCACTAGGGTTCAAACAGCCGTAGAGGACTAGTTCAGTTCTAAGTTTAACAATAAACGTGAGTTTATATAGTTAATACTTATCACACACTAGTTAATACTTACTACACACTGTGCTAAGTGCCTTGCTGACATTAACTCAATTGTTTAACCACGACCCAATTATCGCCATCTAGGTGTAAGAGCTGAGGCAGGGCAGCAGAGAGAGATTAACAAATCAGCGGATGGGATGGAGGTCACAGGCTGAGGACTCTTGCAGGAGGGAGATTTGAACCCAGCCAGTCTAACTGAAGGAGCCATGTGTGAACAGTTACATCACGTGGCCTGGAGCACCTGGGATCTACACATAGGGACCAGAAGAGCCACAAAGATGAAAGACAGATGTTTTTAAAGTAAAAGTTACAATGTTAGCTTTAAGAAAATCATCATATTTAAGCTGAAAGAAAAAGAAAAACAAAGGAGAACTCTGTGGAGAAAAAAAAGAAGGAAGGAAGAATGGAGTGGGGTTTGTTGTTGGTTTTTTTCTTTTTAAGACAAAGTCTCACTATATTGGTCTGGGCAGGGTGCCCTTGTGTCCTAGCTCACAACCTCAAAGTCTTGGGCTCAAGAGATCCTCTTGCCTTAGCCTCCCAAGTAGCTGGGACTACAGGTCCTTGCCTCCACACTGGACAAGGACTAGTTTTATTCTATCTCTTTGAGGGACAGCATCTCACTCATGCCCAGCTGGTCTAGAACTTCTCAGCTCAAGCCATCCACCCACCTTGGCCTCCCAGAGTGCTAGGATTACAGGCATGAGCCACTACACCCAGCATGAGGTGCTGTATTTATTCATCTGAAGCTCTTGCATTCTGAAAATTTGCTTGAAGTGGGCACATGGCTTTTGACACAATAGCTTGGGCAGTTTAAATGAGTTGTTCCAATTGAAGTATTAGCAATTCAAGGTAGAGTTTGCATTTATTTACATGTGTTTAGTGATTTTGAAGAAAATAATAAATCCATTTTTCCTATACTTCTTTATATTTTTAGGTAAAAGCATGTTTGGTGAGGGAAAGGTTTATTGCAACAATGATTATGTAATCTTAAGAAGAAAAGGGTAGGAACACTTGATTTCACATGATTATTTTTCCTTTTCTAAATGACTATCCATTTCCCCAGCCTGTATGAGGACTCTATAGACATTTAAGAAGGGTTCACCATATATCAGATACCACGTGAGCTGCTGGGGGCACGTGATTGCTCCTCAAATCAGGCCACAATCTCACAGTACAGAAAGCAAAAAATGTAGAAATAAGCAAATATAAGGTAGAAATAATAAATTTAAAAGGGAGAAAAATAGCTGCAAAAATTTAAAGGACAGAAAGATTATATCTGATGGAAGGGTCCTAATGAGGTTTCTACTTGTAAACTGAGACTGGCTGGGTTTCTAGGTAGACTTTTGAGGGGAAAAGGCATTCGAGGAAAGGGAATCAGCATGAACAGAGGCACTGCAGTGGGGAAAGAGTGTATATTTGAGAAACATCAAGGGGAATAATTTGGCTAGAAATAAGATGTGTATATGGTAGAGGTGGCTGACACAGTTGAAAAAGGTGAAACTGTATGATAGAGGGTCTTAAAGTTTTCAGTTCTAACTCAGAAGCTATTATTAGCTCATGCAAAGGAGTGGCAGGGTCACAGATAAAATAAATATTTTGCTTATTTCTACATTTCTACTAGCACCGTGCTAGTAGCAGGACGGAGGGTGGACTGAGTGAGAAAGAGATCTGTAGTAGGCTTCACTCCCACGCCATCCCCTCAGCCCTAGCCCACTGTCATTTCTCAGGCCTGCCTTTGCCCAAGGAAGGGATAAGGCAAAAGCACACGAATGAACCCACGGGCCCACCCTCACAGGGAAAATCCAAGTCCATGGGAAGTAGCGTGTGAAGACAGCTGCCTGGCGGTCAGCCTGCAGAGCCGTTTCTGCCATCTGTCCTTAAAATCCAACGCTTCCTCTTCACCCTGTGGTTATACTTCTGAGCTCAGATCACCTCTTCAGATTCTGCTTCTGACCTTTTGCTCAGTTTTGTTCTCTCATTTCTCCCCATTTGCCCCTCAAATGGATTTTTATTTCTGTCCAGCCCCTGCAAACTAATACTGTGGTTGACCAGACCCCTAGACTCATTTCAATGTAGCCCCAGGAGGGCGCCTTTGGATCCACCTTCATTCCATATTCGGAAGCCCAGGGCCATTCCAGCCCCACCCTTGTCCAGGCCAGACTCAAAACCCCTTGCAACTGGAGACCCCAAACCCCACTTATCAGCAAAGATTAATAGATACTGTTACTTCAGAGAAGCAATTTACAAGTGTCTATACCTCCCAGGCTTTATGGAAAGAACTGAAATTATCTCAGTGAATCATGAGCTCATAAAACTTCAGAACAGGAAGGTTCTTTGGAGGTCATCTAGTCCCATCTTCTTTGTTTTATCCAGGAAAAATAATAATTTTTTATATATATATACATATATATATATGTATGTTAAGTGGCATACTTAAAGTCACACAAACTGGCAACCAGACTGACATCTCCTGACTATCCATCCAATAGGCGTTTGTCAGCAGTTAGAATGTAGAAAGTGTTATCAATCTAAATTACAGATGCAATCAAGACCACAGTGACTACATAATTTTTATAATAAAGTGTTTCAGGATGTGGATATCACCCTGCATTGCTCAGTAATTATTTTATTCAATTGTATGGGCTTTCCAAATGGATTGGATTCTTGGAAGTCAGGGATTGGATTGTCTTCTCGCCCCTCCAGCCGCTCAGCATGGAGCTAGACACAAGATGAACTCCCAGGATTACCTAATGTGTTGGGTGATCAAAAAGAGGTGAATTTTTGTACCCTTTGTGTTTAAATATATGATGTAGCATAGTATCGGTTCATTAGGAAGGCAAAATTCACAAGCAAGGGTTTTTTAATTCTTTAACTTTGGTAATTTTGATATATTAATATGATACTCTTAATGAAGTAAATGAGATCTAATATCCTCATTTACTGCCAGCAATTATGGAAACCTGGGGTGCTTCCTCTATCTGTAGATGAGAAAACCAGCTGTTGAATCATTTCTCAGCAACAGTAACTAATCCTTTGCTGAACTGAGCAAGGCATCGCCCCTGCTTCTTTCCACCTGTCCCATTTTCTACCATTAACAAAACTGCAAGTTGTGCCTTGAACCAAGTGAAAGCCATTTCCTCTTTAATACCGACAGAATTAGCGGTCCCAGTGAACTTTCCCCAAAGTTGGGGAGAACTAATGGCAGAATTGTTGAATTTCATAAAATCTATCACAGAAGTTAAGACATTGGTGAATAGTGGTCTGAACTTTTTCTTTTACTTCTAACCCAATAATGTAGGCTTGAAAATCTAATAAGGAAAAAAATATTGTAATTTTTACAGGAATTTCGGAGTGAATGGATTATTCATCATATTAGCACTAATCGTATTTACTATTACAATTGCATTCCATTTGTCTGCAAATCACTCTGGCCACCTTCACGGTTAAATATGAAAAACAAATAAATGAACAAAAACATCCCAGCACCTCCGGCACTTGAAAGCAGAATTTGCTGGGGTATAAAACCAGTGAGTTATTTGTCATGCAGCTTAATTCTGTCATAAAATGCTAATCAGCCTTTCTGTCACTTTGCTCTTGCCCCATATCTTTTTATGAGAACATTAACATGGTTATTACAGAGCAGAGACTCTTATGGCTACAAATATACTTACCATTTATGTATATTTTTGTTCAAAAAAAACAGTTGTCACCAAGAGCCCCAGACTCCTAGTTAACCATAATCTGAGTTTCTGGCATGGAGGGCTTGAGTCTGCTGTGCCATCTGGATGGTGGCATCAGGTGGCCAGGCCCAGGGTCAGCTTCTCTTGCTCAGATCTTTGTGCTGAAGTTGAGCTATAGGCCTCTCCTCCCATCTTAGCATAGAGCAACTGAGGCTTCTTTCATAGAGCTGGTAGAGCACAGGCTAAATTTTAGCTGGCTCTACTTTAATAGTTTCTACAACAGAATTACAGACTCTGGAACATAGTTTCCCAGGGGCCTTTCCAAAAATTGAAGCAGTACAGGTTCCAAACATCCTCCTCTCACACCTGTGCAATCAACATTCTAAGACAACTCACTGAAAAGCAGCTGTAGGACTGGACAATTCTTTCAAGAACAGTAAGATGCTAGTCTAAGGCATCTCACATCTCAGGAATTTGTCCCGCAGCCCAAGACAAGTCCTATGAAGAAGCATTTTATACCATCATATAGAGGCTTTCAACTCAGACAGTTCTGAATCTGAATCTTGGCTCCACCACTTACTATGTCTATGGCTCTTGTCAAACCATTTGTCTTTTCTGAGTCTCTGGATTTGTTGTTGTTGTTTGTGAAGTTGTTGCAAAGATAAGAAATAATGTACCAAAGCCACTTGCAACAAAGTAATGATAATCATTATCTATATTAGTAGTTCTCAACCTGTAGGCTGTGACCCACAGGAAATGTATTAAAGGGCCGCGGAATCAGGAAGGTTGAGAACTACCCATCTATAACCTTATTAACTAGCACTATTGTTAATGACTTTCAACCAGGACCAAGTTTGCTGTTCAAATGCATTGACTGTATTCCAGTACAATTCCTTCTGTTCTTCATCTAGAATTCTGAGTTCTCTCTATTTATCTACACTTTAACTCCACTATTTTACATGTTTCTAGCTAGGTGACCTCAAGGCTCTCTTTGGATATACAGTAGACATTATAAGTAAATGTTTTCATTGTCTTGTTTAAAAAAGGAAAGCAAGGAGCATCTCTAATGTTCCCAACGGTTCAATTCCTGCTTTTGATTTTCACTAAGAAATATCAGGGCAATCAGTCTTGTGAGCACTGGTCCCTTCTCCCCAGTTTGTCACCAGTCCAGAAATCTGCATGTAGACTCTGCTTTGCATAACACCCAGACATATGAATCAATTATTCTCATGCTTATTTATTAAACAGGGTAGCCTTGAACTTGGATGAAAATAGGCAGAGTGAAGAACAATTCATCAGTCATTCTCATGTTCAGTGATCTGCAGGCAAAGTCTTCCCATGATTAAAAACGTTTTTACTTTCCATCTGGGTATCTTTGGGACTGTGCAGGCCCATCCTAAAGTAGAATAATAATGATGATGACAGTAATGATGATCATGATGACAATTAACATATCATGAATTATCAGAATTGCCAAGCTGATTGGAGCAAGTGTCCACAGCAGATAGGCCTGTCTCCTTTGTCACAATTCTCCTTTGTTGCCACCTACCCTGTCATGGAGGCAGAGCAAGGGCATCCTGGGGAGGAGAGCCCACAAGGGAGCTGGAGACAGACACTTCCAGCTCCGCCTTGCAGGTGCCTGTCTCTCCTGCCAGTGGCTATGAGATGTCCAGGCAATCAGAAGTCAATTGTCATCAAGAAGAAAATTCCTGTCAAGAGCCACTTAAAATGTGTCACTCAGGAGGAAAAATCAATACCAACAATCTCAAAGATGTTACTGATTTGGAAGAGTCTCCTGTCCCCTCTTCACTCACACTAAGTACTGGCACTTACATAGGTAGGAAAAGAAAAAGGAAAATGCAATCCTGCCCCGGCCAAGCAGTGCCCCTCCCGCTGCAAACCCAGCTCCTCCCTCCCTCCCTGACGTTCTCTACAGTCTAACAACAGGGAAGAAGTTTGAATGAATTATAATTTCCCTTTTTCTGTAAATGAATTCTCTTCTATCTTCTATCCTCTATTCACTATCTTACTCTCCAAAGGCAAACTGAGTTCCCCTTTCTTTTTTCTGCCTTCTTTTTACGAACACCCATTAAGGGCTCACAAAAGGTGACACCTTGCAGATTGGACCCGGCATTCTCTCCCGGTTCTGACCTGTGTTCTGTAGACAGTGATTAGCCTCAGTAATAACAACAGCACAGGGATGCAGGTCGCTTAGCACAGGCAACCTAATAGCACCCAAGCAAGCAAGGAGCTTTTGTGTGTTACTACGTATTCTGGTCTCATAAAGAACTCCTTCCTTTGTAGATCAATGTCGATGAAATTTGCCTCCTCCAACAATTACTCAATCTTTTCATGAGTATGGGAGAGAAGAGGGGTTTCCCCCCCTTTTTCTTGTCTTTTTTTTTTTAATTTTGATAGCAAATCTACTATTTGTAGACTAAATCTGAGAAAACCCTAAATGCATAATCTGGAATGGATGCCCATTCTTACCAGCCTTGGTAGCTCAGGATGAAAATGGACAGGACCTAGCAGGGTTCTATACAGAAAAATAATAATACATTTCCTGGTTTGAAAAAAAAAA
>NW_003852484.1:6762330-6774861 GCF_000181295.1 Otolemur garnettii | reverse complement strand
AATATCAGCAAAGTCTCTAATGAAATCTGAGGTCACTGTGTCCTGTGGCTGATGACATGATGTTACCCTGGGGTGGAAGAAAGGACAGTACAAAGCAACAAGCCATTGGTAGCCACAGAAGATAAAGAGAACAGGATACCAAGAATCAAAGGATAGCGCATCTAAAACATTATCTGTGTTAGAGACTGCAGAAAGTATCAGAACCAAACTCATGGTTTTGCAAAAGAAGAAACTGGGGTTCCAAATGTCTGAAATTTTGGCCTGAGGAAACCCAAATTAATAGCAGAAATGTGACCCTCAATCCAGGATCTTCTCATATCAATGTCACCCTCACCATCCAGCATCGGAGAAGAGGAACAGGCAGAAAAGCATAGACAATGGCTCCCAATATCCCCAGGAACTGAGACCCACAATTCAAACCTTGTCCCATGTGGGCAGCCAATGTCTCCACTCACAGGGGGAAATAGTGTCAACCATCTGAAAGACTCTGCCAACACTTGCAAGTCACAAGAAGCCACGGCAATGGACATCATAACCAGCAGACCTAAGAAACTGAGGCTGCTAAGACACTCTTTGCAGGGCCTGCTTTTGTATTAGGCCCTGTATCGTAATATTTGCCAGTGCTAGTTTCTTTATTGCATATCTTTATTCCCTTAGTTGACTGTTTATTTTAATGTGTGTACTTACAATATAGTTCTTGAATTTATTAGTGCCATCAATTTTCGATTTATGGCTTTGTTAATTTCTGGATTTATTTCTGTCAAGTCCCTCCTTCATTTTGCTTGGGAGTTTTAGTATTTTTGTTTTCCTACTTTCATAGATGGCAAATGATTGTCTTTTTGCTCTTTCTTATTACTGTGAATATTTAAGACCACTGTATTTAGTAAGCTTAGTTTTAACTCTATCCCTCATATTCTGATACATAATATCTTCATTATTTTAATTTTGTAGATATTCTACAATTCCAGTTTTGAGTTATTTTTAAGAATGGCTTAAGAAGTTCAGTTTGTAGGTAGAAGAATTCTTTGTTTTCTAATATTTAATGTTAATTGTGTTGGGTTATGAGAACACTGTGTATGGTTATGAAAAATTGTGGAATCTTTCTTTAGGATCTAACATAATTCTGCTTTTGTAAATGTTTCACAGCACTTATTTAGAAGTTCTTTTTCTGTTTTCAGGGTATGGTTCGCTATAGATTGATGCAGCTACATCAGTCAGATATGCCTTAATTATGTTTTCTAGATCTTCTATATCTTTACTTACTCGTTTATCTACTTCATTTGTCGATGTACTGTGAGAAAAGTTATTAAAGTCCACTTATACTAATGTGTTTGGGTCTATTTCTCATTGATAGCATCAAAATAAATAGAGCAAAAACTATTTTATTTGATCGAATGAGTATTAAATCTTCATTAAGAATAGTACCTTCATGATTTCAATATATCCTACAATACCAATCAGAAGAGCTCAAGGTTGTTTGCATATAAATAAGAAAAGAAGGACAATCTAGGGAAAATTAAGTAACATTAGAGAATTGAGCCTGACTTGTGCTGCCTCTTTTATAAAGCTCTCTCCCAACTAGGGCACCAAAGTCACCTTCCCTTCTGCCAAGACATCAAAGCATTTGGATGGTGTCTCTCTCAAGGCTCTTAAAAATCCCCTGCCTCATGGTAGTTTAAGAGCAAGTTTAAGAACTTGCTGTAAAGCTGGACACTTCATCTTTATAGTCCTCATAGCACTTAGCACATTTAATTGCCTTGACTCTAACAGATGCTTAATAAATAGCTGATGAACTGCATTGATTCATCAGAATAATAGCTTTCTAAAATATGATCCCTGTATTAGTCAGAGGAATAGAACCAATAGTATAGATATAGACAATACATATATGTTGTATCTATAACTAGTCAGAGAGAGATGTGCAGTTTGACAAGACCCAGGTGAGTTGATGGTGTTACTTCCAGCGTGAGTCTAAAGACCTAAGAACCAGGACAACTGACGGTGTAGGTTCTGGTGCAATTCCAAAGGCAGGATAAGAACCATGTTCCAGCTCAAAGATAGGCAGAAAGAGAAAATTCTTTCTTTCTTAGCCTTTTAGTATATTCAGGTTCAACAGATTGGATGAGACCCACCTATATTGGGGCGGTGGGGGGTGGAACAGGGATGTGTGAATCTACTTTAATCAGTCAACTGATTCAAATGTTAATCTCATCCAGAATAATTGTTAAGCAAATATCTGAGCACTCAATGGACTAGTCAGGTTGACACATAAAATTAACCATACATTTTCTGGTAATACAGCTGAAGATTTAGGTTGCTATTTTGTCTGCAATAATAGATATTGTATTTACTTCCCTAAAGTCCCTCTTTCCTGAATGCTTTATTCTCAAACACAGGACAGAAGGGAAATTCAATCTGTTAAAAAACATTAACCTCAAGATAATGCCAAAGAAAGAGAATAGCCTTTCATTTCTAGGAGGAGATGCATAGAAAGTAGTGAAGGGAAATGAACTTGGAGGTGTAAAAGAAGATGAACAGCTGGAGAGGATATGAGTAGCCATTCCTAGCTTCAGTGTCCACGAGGAAGAGGAGGTAGTGGTCAACACTGAGGCATATTATTCAGTGTCTATACTTACATTTGTAAGTTTAATCTGTAGTTTATCTGGAGTAAATTGCAAGCAATAAACTATTGGTATTTAGAACAACACCTTGCACATAATCACAACTTAGTTATTTGTTGAATACATAAAATTGTCGCTGCCATTGCCGCTGCTGCCTCCGGGGACGCTACGCTTCCCAGCACCGGAGGAAAGATCCAGGCTGGACATGGACTGAAGTACTAGCTTGCAAAAGGTGGGCTAACCAGAGGTTCAGGAGAGCCCTGAGCCCCCTCCACAACAGCTATTTATGAAAGTTATACACAGCAGGTGTGGAGAGTTAAGGTAATGACATACACAACAGGTGTGGAGAGTTAAAGTAATGACATATGAGGGCTGCACGCATAAGGATTGCCATGTGCTCTCTCCTCACGTGTTCTTTTCCCACAATCCCCATGAAGAAGCACTAAACATCAATGTTTAACACCTTCTCACTAACGAATGCCCAATCTTCTCTCATTTCAGAACACTGATTACTTGAGGGCTTGCCCCTAAGTCACAAAACATCTCTAGGCTTGCCAGGAGACTGTTCTGTTCTCAGCATTTCCTTTTAATGTGATAAGAATCAGTAACTGTCCTTGCAAGCATGGTGTCCATTTCTCTACATAAAATAAAATTAAATTTTATTTTGCTCTAAAGTATGTTGCTCTCATTTCATCCTTTTGTCTATTTTATAGTGTCCTGAGTCCATATCATTAAGGAGAGATGTCCAACCTATATTCACTACTCTGGTGAACCCATAAAGTAGCTCCAACGAGCACTTCTTACACTTGGAAGAAAAAGAGTAAGATAGTTCTTATGGTCTTAGTCTTCTCTGGGCAACATAGGGTAAAGCTAAAATAATAACTTAAGGAATCCTAAGGTAAATAAATAGGTCAAGGGGGATAGAGAATTAGAGCAAAGAAGGCAATAAGGATTGAATGCAAACACCATTTCTTAATCCCTCACCCAATTCTGTAGTCTGTGAGTACTTTTCTTTCCCACAGTTTAATCTTTTACCTGTGTTAGGTCAATCTACTTTAAAACCCTTCCCTATGAACTATAAGCTCTGCCTGCCCTCAGATTGAAATTGACTGATGTACTTTTGTTTTATAAATTCAAAGCAAAAGAGTGGCGATGTAAAATTCACATAGAGGAATGACCAGTTTTCTCTGTTTCTTCTCAAAATTACATGTGAAAGATGGTATAAAGAAGAAAATACATGATAAATAAATAATCTATTCATTTTTTAATCAAAAAACATTATTGGGCACCAGTTGTGTGCCAGGCACTGGTTAGATGCTAGGAAGATAGGGATGAGCAAGACACACACTGTCCTGTCCTCCTACAGCTTATGTTCTACCAGGGGAGATAGATATTAAACAAATGATCTTCTAAATCTGTGGTAATTTCCATGAAGGGAAAGTACAGTGTGAAAGAAATACAAAAATAAAAGTGTAAAATATGGCAGATAAAGCAGATCTATTTCACAGGAAGAAATCAAAGCATTTGAAGCCAAAAAAATTGGTTTCTCAATTTAACATTCCACCTGCAAAAATAATTCAGAAACACTGTTAAGCTGCTTTTGAACGTACTCATTTTAAATTATAAACACTGAAGAAAAGGTTCTGAATGAAAATATATTAATATCATAACTACCTATAATAAGAGAAGGGAAATCTGACTGTAACTGTTATTATTGCATTTTGTGACTTCCTCCAGAACATCTTGGTGGATGTTCCCTTGGGTCACTTACTGTTACAGACATCAAGCCCCATGTACAAAATATCACAGATTCATGCCGCACTCATGTACGGATGAAGAATAGCATTCCACACTTCTCTGACCTCCGCTGCCCTTTGCCTGACATTTCTTTGATTTACAACTACAAGTTCTACAAACATATGGTATTTCCAAATATTTTTTAAAACCAACAGTTCTCCAAATTTGAGGATAGGACTGAAAAGACATCAGAAGATCTAAGAAAAGTATAGCTATGAATCTAACATGAGACAGAGCACACAAATCATCATGAATTTCAAAAGCTCAGGTGGTTGATAATTCCAGAAAGAACTAGGGTCCCCACCATTGGACGGGAAGCCATCAGCCATGACACTCAGGTTGATAACAGAAACCACATGGAGGAGTCCCAGGTTATGCCCCTGGCTGTACCTCCCAGTCTTTCTATGCCTCTCACATCCAGCACTGATTCCACCAAGACCCCAGGTTTGTACTGAGAAAGTGAAGAGGGCAACACTGTCTCTCTCCTCACAGAGCCTGTAATTTTGTCTGCACAATCTCAGAATGACTGATTAGACAATATGGCAGAATGACAGACACACTAACCTGAGGCCCGGAATGTCGACAGAGGCCCTGCAGAGGGACCACTCAGTCCGCATTCTGAATTCTGAAGGAATGAAGGATTTAAGAAGGATATAGGATGGGAGCTCTGAAGGGTAAGAAGAAATGAAAAGGCATTCTATGTTGAGGGGTGAATATGATCCTGGGCCTAAAATGTGAAAGAGCAAGGCACATATCAACTATCTCTGTGACTAGAACACAGTACTAGGAGGGATTTGATGGGAAAGAAAATTAGAAAGGACATTGAGATAGAGGTCAGTCCCTGAAGAGTCTGTCCTACAGGAAATGGGGAGATAATAAAGGGCTTTGGGATAGGGATGAATATGAAGTTGACTACTCAGAGTCTCAACATTTTTTAGTTTTATGAGGAAGGAAATTCTAGGTGCTGAAATGTTTGGAATGGATGGGAAAGGCAAGGAAAACAAGAGAAAAAGAAATCAAGAACACCAATTAGAATGTGTACTAGTTTTCTATTGCTGTGAAACAAATTACCACAAACCTACAGCTTAAAATGATACTGATTTATTACCTCAGTTCTGTGGGTAGAGAATCTAGGCTCAACTGGGTCCTCTGCATAGGGTCCCAGTAGCCTGTAATTAAGGTGTCAGCTCAGGATATGGTACTATCTGAGGCTCAGCTGGTGAATAACTTACTTTCAAACTACTCAGATTGTTGGTAGAAATCCGTTCTTTGGGGCTGTGGAATCGAGGGCTTCCATGTCCTGCAGGCTGTTCTTAGCTCCTGAGGTTGCTCAGAGTTCTTTGATGCATGAGCTTTCCCAACATGGCTATTTCCTCCTCAAAGCTAATAGAGAAGAGAGCCCCTTCCATGTGATGTCATCACATACACTCTGTCTACTTTGTTTCATGCTATTGGTTAGAAGGAATTCACAAACACTACACACAAACAAGGTAAGGGGATTACATAAGTATAATATCAAGAAGCAGGGACCAGAGGGACCACCCTGAGAGTGTGTCCACCATATAATGCTGCTAGGAAATTGTGGCCAAGAGATGATAAAACTTGAAACTGGACAGAGGACATACATGACTACAGAGACTACAGGTAGAGTCAGGGACACTGGTCTGTGACATACAGAAGTTGCCAAATGTGGACATAAAGATTGGGTCAGTGGTTTACTGAGCTTATAAATTCCTCAGAAGCTTATTAAAAATACAAATTCCCTATAACTGTCTTAAATTGGGCTTCTCTAAAAGAGCAAGGAATCTATTTAAATAAGCATTTCTATTTACATTAAGAAATGCCAGTATACTAGGAAGATAGGGAAAAAAAGAGAACTTCATCTATTAATTAAGTCAGCAAATATTTACTGAGTTGTGTTATAAGATACCATATATTCAAAAATACAAAGACAAGGAAACTTACTAAATGTAGAATATAAATGTCTTAACACAATAACTAAGAAAATGCCATGAAGGCTATGTTAACCAGTTTGATGAAAATATTTCAAATTGTATATAAAACCAGCACATTGTACACCATGACTGCATTAATGTACACAGCTATGATTTAATTAAAAAAAAAAATACAAAGACAAGTCTGCCTTGAATGAACACAAGTCCCTGGAAGAGACAGACACATGGGCACAAGGCAGTATAGTAGCCCAAGGACAGTGGATGAACTCAGCTTTAGAAGCGGTAGCACTGGGAAGTCTACCCATAGGCGATATTTCCAAAAGGAAAGAATATTGGTTTAGCATCTCTTGATCCTACGAATAACCCCATTAAGTAGGTGCTATTATTTTCCCATTTTATAGATAAATAGATGGAGACATAGAAAAGTAATTGGTCAAAGTCACTCCACTAGTAAAAGTGGGAAGCTGATGAATCTGAGCTCTTAACCATTGCACTATACAATCTTAGAAGAGTATTGAAGGATCTGTGCAGATTGTTTATTCCTGATCCAAATGCTTGGGACCAGAAGTCTTTGGGTTTAGTTTTTGTTTTTTTCAATTTTGGAATAGTTATTGTGGGAGGCAGATAGGTTTATTCCACTGTGCCTCAATCCAGGGTAAAGCACTAAGGCAGGCATTCCTTGGGGGCTCCTTATCAAGACCACCTAAAGATGAAAGACAGAATAAAGTCATCAAGACCATCCCTGGAAGAGAATCAGCAGGCAGACAGGGCTAAGCCGACTGATGGCAGTTAGATTAGGGAAACTGGAATCTTGTTTTCCCCTCCTCCTTTCTAAGTGGGTTATCAGCCACTGTTGACAACTCACTACCCTATGGTCCCAATTCCCCAGCTGTTGCCATTTGCCCCATCTTCTTTGGGATTTTTTTACTCCTATTTTTTTGCACCTTTGCATTATACATGTATGCTTTGCTTTAGAGATCAATAAAAGGTTTCTGATGAGTCAGAGGGCCACTACATTGCCTCAATCTGCCACTTGATGTGTGAGTCAATGTACACATCTCCAGCATATTCAGACTTTATACGTTAAATCCCAAAGACTTCTGGTTGGTGTAAAGTCTCATTATCTCCCCAGCATCATCTCTCTTATTAATCACCAACCCAAGTTGGGGTCCCCAGGGAACCCTGACAAGTTATATGCTGATTAATAATATTTCAATCAACAATGGACCCCATATGCAATGATGATGCCATAAGATTATATTGTATTTTTGCTGTAACTTTTCTATGTTTAGACATGTTCAATACACAAATATTTACCACTGTGTTATAGTATTCAGTGTAGTCAGACGCTGTATAAATCTGTAGCCTCTGATCAGTAGTCTGCATCACAGAGCCGGGGTGTGTAGTAGGCTAGACCATCTAGGTTTGGGTAAGTGCACTCTATGATCATGCAATGATGAACACACCTAATAATGCATTTCCCAGAACATGTCCCTTATATATCAGCAGCACCTGACTAGATTTGCAGAAATGCATACTGATTGAGCATCTCTAATACAAAATTTCAAAATCCAAAATGCTCCAGTGAGTATTTCCTCCAAGCATCATGTTGGTACTCAAAAAGATTCATATTTTAGAGCATTTTGGATCGTGTGTTTTCTGATTAGCAATACTCAATCTGTAATAACTTCCAAGGTAAATATGATAATAGGACAGGGAAAGAGATATTGTAAGTGAAATTTAAGAAACCAGAAAGAAAATGACTCACTCTGTAAAAAAAAAACCTTTTTGAACAGTGACAGTCTACTCAAACTGTATTTAAATTATTCCACAGGGAAAGTGTGGAGATTTTCCATTAAAAACAATTCTGTCAGCTATAGTTAGAAACTTAAGGAATGCTAAAGGATCACCGAAGAGGAAGAAGGGAAAGACCTTTGAAGTGGATGAAGTAAACTTTTGTTTTAATTGAAAAATATTGTCATAGTCCATTATTCTTCAGTCAAATTTTAACTATGAGAAAGGGAGTAGGAAGGCCAAGTAATTACAAGATGGGCCTGTTAAGAGAACAGCTAGACTGTAGCAGTTCTCAACCTGTGGGTCGCGACCTACAGGAACTGTATTAAAGGGCCGTGACATTAGGAAGGTTGAGAACCACTGAGCTAGAGCCTCTGACAGAAAATACATACTTATTTTGTTAACTCCTAAAGTATTCCTGATCTAAAGGAAGGACAGCCCATCAAGGTCTCCCACTCTGGAAGAGAAGCCAGTCATGTGACGCCCCATGAGCATGTTCTGATTGATAATGAACACCACACAGGACATGCTGATGTCCGAAAGCTGATTGAAAGCTTGCTTCAAACTAGAATCTGCATGTAGGAGGAAACAGCCCATCCATTCATATCATGTCGGTAGCTTTGAACACGGCATGTCATTTTGGTATACAGAGCAACGTCAGATGTCACTTGTAAACTTTAATCATTCTCAACATGTCCGTGAGTTTAAACTCATTGACTTTTCCCCCAAACTGGCCTGGCCTGACTCCTCAAAGGGAATCAGAAACCACTCAGCTACCATGATGAGTTTGCAAGCACCTCAGAAAAAAAACCCATTCTCCCCAAAAAGAGCTCTCTGAAGGCTTTAGGAGAAAACTTTTAGTTCACTTGATCCTTAAGCGAAATCCTTCTCCATTTTATCATTTCTGAAAATAGCATGAATGTTATAACTAATATGTATACTTAGTATGGCAGTGTTCCATGTTTTTGCCTTCAACTGTGTTTAAATTGATATTTTCTAGTTGATAACATTTTAGGAATGGAGGTAATTAGGTATGTAATTTCATCGTAAATCAAAAGCATGTGATATTTTTATTTCTCTTAGGCAGGCTTGTTTTAGGAACGTAACAGAAAAATGGATGAGGGCACTCATCAGATCATTTGATAGGTTTCAAGTCTATGTCCATACACATATATCATTTACCTTCACATTTTTTATTTAAAAATATTTAAGTAAATGTACAGTTATGCTATAAGAAATAAAAAAATATTTAAGTAACAAATAAAAATTATATAGTCATATATAATGATAATTTGATATAAATTGTGTAATACACAATACACATGTATTGTGTAATGATTGCCACAAAAATAAATTATTCAACACAACCATCACTAATCACAGTTACCATTTAGCATGTGTGTGGAGGAGGTTGATGACACTTAAAATCTGTTTCTTTATCAAATTTCAAGTAAACAATATAGTATTATGCAGTATTATTTACTATACTTGCCATGCCAGCCATTATATCACCAGAACTTACTCATAACTGAAATTTTCTACCCCTTGACCAACATCTGCCATATTTATTGAGATCCGCCGTATGCCAGGTACATAAGGGTTTCCCTTATATTAGCTCATTTCAACCTTATAGGAACACTCTGTGGTTGGTGCTCATTTGAAATAGGAAGCAAATGAGGCACAGAAAGATTAAGAAATTTTCCCCAACACCACACAGCTAGGAGCCATCCAAAGCAATATTGGTTGCTGACTTCCTAATAAAACCAACCGATCAATTTGTTAATAAAGCAAAGTCAAGTTCATCGCTTACTGAAGTAAAGAAAAATACTCCCTTGACAGAGTTTTATTTTCTAGTAGAAATACTATGAGGCTTAGGGGTCTGGTTCAAAGCAGATATTTTAATGCAGGTGCCCATTTAGATACAAAATTCCTGATACAGTAGTTTAAGACATCACAAAGAAAGGGTTCCAAGTGAGTCTTGAAGACTATGTAGTAACGTGATGAGTCTGAAATGACCTACTGTCCTGTTAGGAGGTTTATTTACTCTAACAAGAGATAGTTGAAGAGTTTTATTCAGATAAATGGGTTTTCAAGAAGTTCCCTAGCCAAATGATAAGTATCATCATATTCCTGGGCAAGAATTCCCTGGAATAAGGTCACGTTAATGCAGATAGTGCCCTATGTGACTGCAGATGGTTCAGGTCTTCATCAGGTGATTGCTATTCATGCTCATAAACACTTGCTTATAAAGGCTTAGCTTCCCTGAGTGGCTGCAAGAATTCAATGGAATAATGCCAACATGCTTCATAAGCTGTGAAGCCCCCAGTGTGAACATCAGCTGATGATATTGTTGATGGTGTAGTAGCAGAACGGTACCTGTGGTTCCTGACTTCTTGAAGGCTCACTACTTGGGCCATAGCTTAATAACATGGTTGAGTAAAGCAACTGAGCCTAGCCGTTCCCTGAAGCAAGACTCACCAGGAGCTTAATCAGAAGGGAGGTTTGGCAAAGGACTTGAAGAATAACTTGGCACCAACCAGGAAAATCCACATTCTCTGTATTCCTGAGAAAGTAAACACCCAGCTGTGAATTTATTGACTCTCCCTTAAGGAGTTCTGATGGAATAAATTTTGCCTTCTTGGTGCCTGCTAATTAGACAATTATTTAACTCTGTTTCTTTTTTTAATGACTCTCCGCTGTTGTTTGAAGACTTCTGTCTATTATTTGTAATAAAAACCTCTGTCACATTTTTGCCTCATTATCCTTAACAAATAGTGCATTCCCCAGCCCCAATCCCTAGCTCCCTTAGTTCTCCCTCCCCCATCACCTCCTCAGTCTAGAACTCCCAGAGTTTCAAAGACCAGCTGTTATCATTTTGTTGACTGAGAGATTTTTAGAAACTTCTATCACAGGCACAAGTCTCCATGGGGGGCTGTTGAATTAAATATCAGCTCTTCAAACAGGAATTAGCTCAGAGAACAAAAGCAGCAGGATGACAAGGGACAAACACAGGCAAATACTGCAGTCTTCCCACTCAGTGAGTGAGAAACTGGTCCTCCCTGCTTTCCCTGGAACTCTGAGACTGGCATGTGGCCACACTTGGCCATGGTGAGTCGCCTACCTCTTCTCAGGGCTGGAGGCCAGGCCCAGTCCGGCCCAGCATCACTCATTCTTTCATTAGAAGATACGTGTGTAAAGGAAATGTTCCTTTTCACTTCCCACTGTAATTAGGAAGCCTCATTTGAGCACCCCATGGGATTTTCCTATTGTGCTACTATTTCCTCAGAGAGGAGAAGCAGGAAAATAAAGGATTTAACACTTGTGCTGAATCCTACTATCTGCCAGGGTCTACCTACAAGGTAGGTACTATTTCCCTATTCTCAGCTTACAGTAATCCTATAGAGGGTAGATCCTGGATATTCAAAGAGTGGCCAGGGTTGGCTTCATGGGCATGCAACTTCTATAGCCACATGGGGCCATTCACTCAGGATGGCCACACTGGGTTTGTCTTGAAATTCTTAATTATTTTCTTTCAACTGTGTTTTATAAATGAAATCCACAGGAATATGCACAGAAGCAGAGGAGATACGGACAAGAGGGCCATTTACTGTTCCTTGACAACCCCATTCGCGCACAGCACTTGCAATGCCCATGAGCACAGAATTCCACTGGCCGTGCATCACAGGGGCTCCGTGAGACTCAAAGCAGGTACAAGCTAAATGTGTTAAGTCAGTGACTGAGTAAGCCAGTATTGGCAGACCTGAGAAACCACCCTTTCTTTTTACAGCACTTGCTTTGGACACGGAAGGAAATGGTCATTCTAGGAAACACGAGCTACCACAGAATCCTTTCATCCCAGGGTTAGCCAGCCACCAAGGCTGAAAATGCATAGGAGGAAAGGGATAGATAAGGTAGCCCACAGCTCCTTTCCCTTTCAATCCTTCCTTACTCATCAGTACCCTGAAGGCAGAAAATATTATAGACTGTATGTATCAAGAAATGAAATAAGAACCAGTTTTATAGAACAATACCAATATTCTGATGAGAATGAAATACAGACATATGCACCAGCTACAAAATACAAATTGTACCATTTCAGTGATCCCACTTACCACTTAAATGCTCTTCTATTTGCAATCGAAAGTGACATTGCACAATATAAAGATAAATGATAAACTCATGCTAATTATTTAAAACTTCAATTTTTCTTTACAACATTAAATAATACACCACGGAAAGCTTGGAGTGAGACTATGGAAGAAACAGAAAAGCTTTATATTTTAGTGCCTATCACAACACTTTTTGTCTTTCTGAGCAAAGGACCTCACATTTTCACTGGGCCTTGCAGTGCCCACCCTGCCTGC
>NW_003852484.1:6761834-6762077 GCF_000181295.1 Otolemur garnettii | reverse complement strand
GGGACTTTGAAGTCAGTGTTATATTATCCCCAATTTGCAGGTGGAAAAACAGCTTAGCAAGGTTAATAGACTTAGCCAAGGTAGTAATTTCTCAGCTAATTAACAATGAAACAGGAATTAGAAGCAAATCTTTCTCATTCTGAATCTAAGCTTTTGGTACCAATAGTTTCCTAAGAAGACTAACATCATCTTTGGCACTACTGTGAATAGAATAGAGTCCTTGACTTTTTTAGCTTGGCTGCC
>NW_003852484.1:6755929-6760768 GCF_000181295.1 Otolemur garnettii | reverse complement strand
CTTAACATAATAACTAAGAAAATGACATGAAGGCTATGTTAACCAGTTTGATGAAAATATTTCAAATTGTATGTGAAAACACCACACTGTACCCCAGAATTGCATTAATGTAGTTATCATTTAATAAAAAAAAATTAAAAAAATTTTTAAACAAAGAGAAAAAAAAGAAGACTAACATCAAAAATAGCTAAAGAATTTTTAAAATGCAGAATCCTGGGTCCCCTTCTAGACACAGCATCAAAATCTCTGGCTTGAGGCTTGAAAATCTGTTTAAGAACAGTAGTTCCCTAACTTGGATATATAATGTCACTATTGGGAAGCTTTGTAAAAGTCCCAATTCTCAAACCACATCTGAGAGCAATTAAATTGGAATCCCTGGGGGTGGGTGGTACTTAGACATCAGACCCTAAAACCAGTTGAGAATGCCTGGTTTAAATGTTCCAGGAGGTTCTGATGCTCACTCAGGTTTGGAGACCCTGCTGTACACCTGAGTGTGCACCTGCACACAGGGCTTCCCACTGGGCCCCTGTGCATATAGCCTAGGAAGAAATGACTAATAAGCAAGCAAACAAAAACACGAGATTTCAGGAAACTAATTTTATTTCTAGAACCAGCCTAATCAATCTGCTTCAAATGTGAAAAGACACGCAATTAGTACTCAGCATCACTGGTGTATATTTTGTTAATAAAACTCTAAAAATGTATCAAAGAATGATTAGCAGCCACAAAGCAAGAACTCTGTCCTAAATATTTGTATCTGTTTCTAAATCGCCAATTTTATCTTGAAGAATAATGACATTCCCTAGCCATTATTCTGAAGCTCTTATCAAGTATCCATGGGAAGCGAGTGGAGAGTCATCTGCAAGGGTCTGGGAAACTGGAAGGAAGACACCTAAGACCCCCCCTAGGCTGAGGGAAGAAAGGGTGGAGCCAGGGGGCTCTTACAAGCTGTTGGCAAAGCATCACAGGAGCTCAGAGTTAGAAGGTGAGGTCAAGAATAAAACCCTCTTCAAATCCTGACTTTCCTCTGCAGCATCTGGCCTGACTCAAAATTTCTCGAGGCTTATTTCAGGACTGCCATCTGCACATAAATCACCTGGGTGCATGTTTAAACTATAGAAACTTCCAATCTCAGCCCAAACCTTCCATATCATCATCACCTGGGCATGTTGCTGTTGGAAAAATAAGTTTCCCAAGAGATTCATACGCATATTCAAGTTTGAAAACAGCTGTTCTGATAGTTCTATCAGCCAGTTCTATCCTAGTGTGGGGCCAATCCACCAAGCTAGCACCACCGATGACACACTGCTGACTAAACAGCTGGCTTTTCCCCCTGTGAACAACACTTATCTCCATAACACACTACCATCTTTCCTATCTACTTTAGAGTTAATTGAAAGGTATTCTTGTGTCTCAGCATATGGAATTTTAGCCATAAAATGAATCTTAGACACTATATAATCAAACATGCCCAACACACAAGTCATTGCCATATAAGCCCAGATAAGTTCCCCTTTTCTCTCCTAAACATGTCCACTGGGCCTACTTTGCAAGGTTTCACTGGCACACAAATGTTCTTGGCATTGACCCAAAACTTGTTTTTCAAACTACTGAATGAATAATCTCATATTTGCCATTGAGCACTATCTAGAATGGATCTTCTCTCTTCCACAGGCCTGTCTTTAAATACTTAGAAATATATATCGCATCTTTCTCAAAGCTCTTGGCTGTTAATCTGAATAATCCCATTTCTAGGTTTTTTATTAAATTAAAATTATGTTTGTGTGTGTGGTCTTACGTAACATGTATTATTGTGTCTTGGTGCATGTATTTTTAGTTGTGTAAATAGAATTATGTAATATCTCTCATTCTAGTCCTTATTTTAATCAAACATGAGGCGTTTAAGAGCTATGCATGGTGCTCTGTGCATCTCCTACTTTTTTCTCCTGTGCTGTGGTTTCCCCATGGCCTCTGCTCCCACTCTGACACCTGAGCCTTCCTCATTTCCATTGTTTTATATATGCTCCTCTTTCTTTGTTCATGTCGCTGTTAAACTGAGGCATCCAGCCTGAATATCACCAGCCATTATAAAACACAGAATACTGGAGATAAATTTTAGGAGATTTATCATTCCAGATTTTGACAATAGTACCTGTAAGTAGGGTGTTTAGTTGGAAATCCTATTATAATGGCAATACCTCACTTACATCATTTACCACTGAAGGACATTTCCCTCCTTCTCAGGCTGAATAGGCCTATGACATGGCAAGTAGTTTTTCCTCAATAGACTAATATGGCATTCTGTTTCCATGTATTCTTTCTGTGTACAGAAGTGCTTGTTATGTTGTTAAAGGGATCTTATTAAAAGATACTCTGAATATTCAAAACAAACCTTGGAAATCATCCATGATGAAGTTGCCTGAGGAGGTAGTAGGAAATCCTAAACATTTTATGAAAGAGGAAACTGAGGTCCGAAGGGGTTCAGCAACTTCCATGGGGACAAGAGCCAATTCAGCCTGTGAGCTGAGTCAGAAGCTCCAGGTACCATGGTCGCAGGCCAGCTTCTTCTAGCATCCCTGGGCTACACACCCTGCAGCACAGCAGAGGGCTGTGATTTGGCTGCTACAGCTGCCTCTCCCGCCCCCCTTCCTCCAATTCTCTGAAAGCAGAGCACACAGACTTAGTCTTGTACTGGAGCTTCAGAGCTACAAAGCCTGCATTATTTAACACTGGTTTTAGCCATCTAGGATAGAGAATAAATAGCACTATAATAAAATCCATAAAATACACCAAATTGGATTTTTTCCAGTGATGGCTCCAAGCACAAGTTGGTAATCAAAAGGTTTTCAGGAAGACTGGAAATAGCGTTTTCTGCATTGAAATTTCCCTGAATCTTAAAAGCATCCCCGTTCTCCCTAACCCACTTGCTAAATACTTTAAGAGAAACATGTGTTACTCTAAGAAAGTAGGACATTTGCAAAAGGCCTCACAAATAATGCTTTCTCCTTACATCTTTACGAGTCATCCTCACCTTACAGCATGAAGATCTTTAGTCCTCTTAGTCACCCATATTCCCAGGGCAGCAGCAGTCAGGTGGTGGAAGTGGTAATTGCATTTTCTAGCAAGGTAAGGAAGTGATCAGTGACAGCAAATGACAATGATGTTTGATATGTCTTTATAGATATCTAGATTTACAAGGCTACTAAGAATGAAGCCTCTCTTTTCCTCAAGTGTTTGGCCATAATTCAAATTTGTCCCCAGGTAATGCCTCTCTGAAGTTTTAGGAGTCTAGGGAGCCCCATTTCTCATTAGTGTAGTCAAGTGGGAGGCACAAATTAGTACATGCCCCCCATTGTGACTTTTCTATTAATGTAGTACTTTATTTTTTTATTAGATCATAACAGTGTACATTACTGAATTTATGGGGTGTAATGTGCTGATTTTATATACAATTTGGGATGTTTACATCAAACTGGTTAACATAGCATTCACCTCGCTTATTTAATTACTGTGTTCAGACATTTATACTCTACTCTTAATATATCTGATATGTACCCTTGCAATATGCACATTAGGTGAGGTCCCATCAATTACCCTCCCTCCACCCTTCTACCCCCATCCCCTCACCCTCCTCTTCTCTTCCTCTTTCTGGGCTATAATTGTGTTTTATCTTTCATATGAAAATGTGGGTGATTATATATTGTTTTCACAATGGTATTGACTACACTGGATATTTTTTTGCCATTATTGGGATACTTTACTAAGAAGAATATGATCCAGCTCCATCCATGTAAACATAAAAAGGTAAAGTCTCCATTTTTATGGCTGCATATATTCCATGGTATACATATACCACAATTTGTTAATCCATTTATGGGTCAGTGGGCACTTGGGCTGCTTCCATGACTTGGCAATTATGAATTGGGCTGCAATATATATTCTTGAAAAAGTCTTAATGAGCATATCCAAATATCTCTTTTCTAACCAAATTCCCAATGAAATGACTAAAAGGATAGATACTGGTTAAAGGATGAAATCTCAACAGTGACAGCTTATAAGAAAGAGAATAGGGCATCAGAAAGTCTGATAGGATGGTACCTGTGGCTGGCTCAAAGGAGTAGGGCACTGGGCCCATATACCAGAGGTGGCAGGTTCAAACCTGGCCCTGGCCAAAAACTGCAAAAATAAATAAATAAACTTAAAAGTCTGATGAAATCCTGAGAAACACAAGAAAGATGGACTGAGAGAAATGTCACACACACACACAGCCCAAAAACCCACCAGAGATAAGAGATACTGTTATCTCTTAGACAGCTCTAGATAACACTCCTATCCCTAAGGAGAGGGTGGAGACAAACTAAGCAACCTGATGTCAACAAACAACTGAGAGTGGAAATGGACTCTGAGGTGACTGGATGAGATCACTGAAGAACTTTTTTTAGATACACTTCATCAGGGAAATGCTGACTCCTCTTCCAAGTATACAGGACACAAATATCAGAACCTTTGTCTGCCAGGATGAAGTGTCACAACTATCCTATAACAAGACATGAAGGCTATGATAACCAGTTGGATGAAAGTATTTCAAATTGTATACAGAAACAGTACACTGTACCCCATGATAGTATTAATGTATATTGCTATGATTTAATTTAAAAAATTTAAAAAAATATATATGGCAAGCTGGACATAAAACAGTAAAAAAAAAAAAAAAACTATCCCACAACAAAAATGGACAATTGTCTGGCTAAGAATCAATGTCTGTGCACTGGGGCAGATAGAGAAGGAGAACAAAGTTTCATTCATTTCTATACTAGACTTCAAACCCCAAGGAAAGAA
>NW_003852484.1:6679680-6755794 GCF_000181295.1 Otolemur garnettii | reverse complement strand
GCTCTTCACATAACCCTGCACACTTTTCCTCCCATGAGAGAAAGTCTTATGGACACACACCAGCAAAACCAAAGAAACACTTCAGGAATATATACTATTAATAATTGATCAGTCTACCCTTCATTCATTCATGTGTATTAACCAATAACCAGGACTCGCTAGACATTTGAATGAAAACTAACAAAGTTTTTTTGTTTTGGGGGGAGTTGGGGTTTTTTGTTTTGCTTTTCTTTGTTGTTTTGTTTTGAGACAGAGTCTCACTTTGTTGCCCTTGATAGAGTGCTGTGGCACCATCATAATTCACAGCAACCTGTCTCTTGACCTTAAACAATCTCCCAAGCAGCTGGGACTACAGGCAACCAATGCAATTCCCAGCTATTTTTAGGAGAAGTTTCCTTTTTCTCAAGCAGGTCTCGAACTCCTGAGTTCAGCCTATTCACATGCCTTGGCCTCCCAGAGTGCTAGGATTAGAGGCATAAGCCACCTTGCCCAGCCCTAAGGAGAAAGTTTTAACCCAGAAACAAAACCAAATAACTGACTCAAAGAAATGGTATTATACAGAACACATATGAACTTTTAGGAAATGTAACTAACATACTCAGAGATCAAAAAGAGTTTCAATTATATAAAACAAGGCAGGAGTAGTTCCAAAATATAAAGCAAAAGGATCAGGAAATAAAAAACACAGAGGGAAAAGTTAAATACTATAGAGGATAGTGTCAAGATAGTGTCCATATTTATTTATAATAACAAAAACTCTAGGAATTAAAAAGTTACAGTGCATTTGTGTGAAATTATGTATGCATATATGTATATATAATATATATATATGAGAAATGGAAGAAAGTTTTCTAAAGCTTTACAAAAACAAGAATCTTTAGATTAAAAGCTTCTACCAAATGCCAAGTAGGATTTGCAATATAACTTGAAATTTAAAAATTCCAAAAATAACCAAATCCTAAAACTTCACAGAGAGAAAATATATAATCACCTACGAGAGAAGGCTCAGACAGCATTGCATTTTTGGTGTTTTATTCCCACTTATTCAGCACTTATTACATGCCAAGTCCTTTTCTGGGCATTTAAAAAACATAACTCATTTAATAAGTTAAAGCCTCATATTTATTCTCATCAGCAACTTCGGGTGGTAAAATACAATATTTTTAAAGTTGTAAGAAAAATTAGTTTTAATCTTTAAAAACTATATATATTCAAGCCATCAGTAAATGTGTGGGCAAAATAAAAAAAATAAGGCCATTGTGTGTGAGTGTATGATGTAGAATTTAGAAAATTCTCACATCTCATGTGGGAAAAAATACACTCGAGCTAATGCCACAAAATTAAAAAGAGATACAAAAAGGTAATATAAGATGAAAGAAACTATAGTAACTGAATATAACCTAGAAGAAATGAAGAGAGTTGTAAAGAAATTGAACAATGATTCAATAGACCTTAATGCTTGGGATATTTTCTTTCAGCACCAATGATTTAGTGATATATTTAGAATTGTATTTCCTTCTCTCCGGGCAGATACAATGCTTGATTCAACCATGGATAATCTTCACATAGTCATAGCACTAAAAATATGTTTATAGGCATTAAGGTTTCTAATGCCTGTAAACACTAGAACATTATAGTTCTAGTCAACACTACAACATTATCATTACAGAATAGTCAACACTAGAACGTTATCATTACAGAATAAAATAAATGCAAATAAACGTACTAATGTAATAGATGGAGGAGTCAAGATGGCTGACTAGAAGCAGCTTTCCCAGAGGCTCCTGTCCAGAGGGAGAGATAGTATACCGAAATGGACTCAGAGAAGCTGAAGGTAGGGAGTTGAGCACAGAGAAAAAAAAGTGAGGTGCACATCATCCCTGTTGAGACAAGCAGTGGGGCCAAGAGGAAGAAAGTCAACAAAGATCAGGTATGGAGCCCATTGCCAAGAGGACGGGAGACCCCTCTCCCAAACAGGAAGTCCATGACAAGGTTTCTATGAGCAAGCAGGGAACAAAGGACCTCTCATCTTACCCAGGAGAGCCACTAAATCTCCGTCTTCCTGCATCAGGGAGTTCCCACTTTAGAGCCTAGGCCCCATTCTGCCTGGCACAAAAATGAACAATTTTTTTTTTCCAGAATCCCAAGCACACAGCTCACCATTCCCCCATCCTAGTAGCCTGAAGGACTGCCAGAGTGTTTGGCGAGTTCACGGAGAGGCCAGGACATTGTGTGGGTCACTGAGCTGCAGTGGAGAAACAGTGGCACTGCAGTTCTAACTTTGGCAGGGAGAGAGGTGACATTCTTGACTCCCTTTCCCACTAGAAAAGACCCTTCATCTTCACCCATTGGGGATTCCCAGAAAGATCTGCCCTCAGATTTCTGTTTTCAGGCAGAGAGGAGACTCTCCCAGGTGTCCTCAAACTATGGCCCGCAGGCCACATGCAGCCCGGCTAGGACATTTATCCAGCCCGCCAGGTGATTTTTGCCACCACTGCCTGTCCTGCTTAGCAGCTGACTCATCCTGGGGCCTGCAGTCTGGCCTTCCAACAGTCTGAGGGATAGTGAACTGGCCCCCTGTTTAAAAAGTTTGAGGACCCCTCTAAACTCTTTTGGGTGGACATTGCCCAACCTGCCTGAGTGACTTTGACTGGAACTCTCAGCCAGAGCCATCTCCTGATTCTTGTTCCCTTGAAACCACTGTCTGGGGCTGCCGGTCTCTCTGCTGTTTGAGCAGTGGTGGGATTGCATCAGTGAGGGACAGATTCAGCCAGTCTGTTTGCAGATTCCTCTCTTCCAGCTATTCCTGATAGGGACAGGGTGACAGGTGTTTGTATCTTTACCAAGCAGAGATTCTAAGAAATACCACAATTCCTTAAGATTGGGTAGAGGACAGGCTGACATCAAGACAGAGCCAGGCTATACTATCTCACCAAGCTGGACCTCAGAATCTCTGGCTGTAGCCCTGAAAGAGACTTTTGGGAGGCTATAGGGCAGGGGTCCTCAAACTTTTTAAACAGGGGGCCAGTTCACTGTCCCTCAGACCATTGGAGGGCCGGACTACGGGGCCCAGGACAAGTCGGCTGCTAAGCAGGACAGGCAATGGCAGCAAAAACACCCAGCGGCTGGATAAATGTCCTAGGCAGGATGGATGTGGCCCACAGGCCGTAGTTTGAGGACACCTGCTGTAGGGGGATAGCTACTATCACAAACCCGAGCTCATTGGAGAAGAGATAGTTAGCTCCAGTTCCTTGGGCCTCCTGAGCCTGTCTCACCCCACAAGATCTAATTGCCAAATTGGTTAGTACAGTATTTCCTAAGGGGCCCCAATTAGATTATCTCTCAATAATTATTCAGGGACAACCTATCATTTCAAATAAAAAATTATAATTAATATATATTTTTTTAAAGCTGAAAATATTTACGAGAAGGAACCAGCAAAAGAACTCTAGCAATATGAAAAATCAGATCAGATAAACTCCCCCAAGAGATTACAACGGAGATACAACAGAAAATACCATCCATAGAGAAATTGCTGAAATGTCAGAAATAGAATTCAGAATATGGACGGCAAATAAAATGACTAGAATGGAGGAAAAGTTGGAAATAGAAATCCAAAAAAATACTTAAAAGTTGTCTCAAGAAATTAATGAATTCAAAGACAAAGTCATAAAGAATGTGGACATTTGGGTGGTGCCTGTGGCTCAAGGAGTAGGGTGCCTGCCCCATATAGCAGAGGTGGTGGGTTCAAACACACCCTGGCCAAAAACTGCAAAAAAAAAAAAAAAAACAAAGAATATGGACATAATGAGGAAAGATATAGCAGAGCTTAATGAACAGGAAAAGGCATTCAAGGAGCTTCAAAACATAGTAGAGGCTCTAAGAAATAGAATTGACTAGGAAGAAGGAAGAATTTCAGAAATTAAAGACAAGATGTTTGAGCTATCCCAAGCATTCAAAGAGGCAGAAAAAAGGAGAACAGAATATTCCCCAAGAGAGTTATGGCATCATTCCAAAAGATCAAGCATCCACATTATAGGGATTCTTCAAGAAGAAGAGCATGGTCCTAAAGGCACAGATGCTCTGCTCCAAGACATAATGGTGGAGAATTTCCTAAGCATTGAGAGAGACACAGAAATTCAGATAGTAGATAGTTTTAGAACCTCAGCACAACTCAGTCCAAACAAAGCTTCACCTAGACACATTGTAATTAACTTTGCCAAAGTTAATATGAAGGAGAAAAATCCTGCAAGAGGTCAGGCTTAAGAAACATATTACCTACAAAAGGAAAAATATCAGGATGACTGCAAATCTTTCGGCCAAAACATTTCAAGCCAGAAGAGGATGGCCATCAACCTTTAACCTTCTTAAACAAAACAATTTTCAGCCTAGGATCCTGTATCCTGGTGAACTGAGTTTCATTTGTAATGGAGAAATCAAATACTTCACTGACATCCATATGTTGAGGAAATTTGCCATAACCAAACAAGCTCCACATGAAGTACAGAGACCCATTCTTTATAATGACTAGCACAATGATCTACCACCAAAGTAAACTCACCCAGAAACTAAAAAAGAAAGCTAGCATCCACAAAAGTGAAAGGGATAAAATTAAGCTCTGGAACTCTGAAAAACAAGATGACCAAAACTCCACCATACCTATCAGTTCTCTCAACTAATGTGAATGGCTTGAATTCTCCTCTAAAGAGACACAGACTGCATACAAAAACTCAAGCCAGATACCTATTGCTTCCAAGAAACTCACCTTACCTCAAAGGATAAAAAAAGACAGGGTTAAGGCATGGAACACAGTAGTTGAGGTAAATGGAAAGCAGAAAAAATCAGGGGTTGCAATCTCATTTACAGATACAATTGAATTTAAACCAACAAAAATAAGGAGTCAAGGATGAAAACTACATACTTGTCAAAGGCAGCACCCAATATAAAGAGATTTTAAAATTAACATTTGTGGGCCCACCTGAACACTCCTCAATTTATGAAACAAACTCTAACTAATTTGAACAATATGATATCTTTCTTCCCTATAATCATTGGAGATTTTAATTCCCCTTTAGCAGAACTGGACAGATCCTCCAAGCAGAAACTAAACAATGGACTTAACATGCCCCTACAACAAATGGACTTAACAGACATATACCAAACATTTCATCCTAACAAAACTAAATACACATTCTTCTCATCAGCCCATGAGTCATTCTCCAAAATTGATCATATCTTATGACACAAGTCTAACCTCAACAAATTCAAAAGAATTTGAAATTATTCCTTGTATCCTATCAGACCACCCCAGAATGAAAGTTGAACTCTATAGCAATAGAAATCCTCATATTTAAATGAAACTAAATAACCTCATGCTTGTTGATAGCTGAGTCAAAGATGAGATAAAGAAGGAAATCTTCGGATTTCTGGAACAAAACAATAATAAGCCACAAAGAATCACAACCTGTGGGATACTGCAAAGGCAGTCCTAAGAGGGAAATTTATAGCATTAGATGCCTACATCTGAAAAACAGAAAGAGAGCAAGTCAGGAACCTAAGGGATCAGCTTAAGCAACTGAAAAATGAAGAAAAATCTAACCCCAAACCTAGCAGAAGAAGAAAACAACCAAAATTCGTGCAGAATTAAGTTAAATTGAAAAAGAAAGAATCATTCAAAAGATTAGTGAAACAAAAAGGTGGTTTTTTGAAAAGATTAATAAAATTGATAAAACCTTGGCCAGACTAACCAAAAGCAGAAAAGATCTCTAATAAGTTCAATCAGAAATGATAAAGGGGAAATAACAAAAAAATACCATAGAAATACAAAAGATCCTCAATGATTACTACAAAAACTTCTCAGAAATATGAAAATGTACAGGAAATGTACCAATACCTGGAAGAACTCCACCTTCCCTAACTCAACCAGAAGGAATTGGACATTTTGAATAGACCTGTATCAAACACTGAAATAGCATCAGCTATACAAAATCTCCCCAAAAAAGCCTGGTTTCACACCAGAATTCTACCAAACCTTCAATGAGTAACTAGTTCCTATATTACATAATCTACTCGAAAACAGAAAAGGATGGAATCTTCCCCAACAGGATTCTACAAAGCAAATATTACCCTTATCTGTAAACCAGGAAAGGACTCAACAAAAAAAGAAAACTATAGACCAATATTATTAATATCGATGCAAAAATATTCAGTAAGATCTTAGCAAGCATAATACAGTGACACATTTAAAAAGTTATACACTATGATCAAGTGAGTTTGGTCTTAGGGATGCAAGGTTGGTTCGACATGCATAAATCCATAAATATAATACTCCACATAAATAAAATTTTAAAAGACCATATGAGTCCCTCAATTTATTCAGAAAAGGTTTTGATAATATCCAGCATCCTTTCATGATAAGAACATGTAAGAAGGCTCTGCGCCTGTAGCACAATGGTTACAACACCAGTCACATGCACAAAGGCTGGCAGGTTTGAACCCAGCCTGGGCCAATTAAACAACAATGACAATTGCAACAAAAAAAATAGCCAGGTGTTGTGGCAAGTGTCTGTAATCTCAGCTACATGGGAGGCTGAGGCAAGAGAATTGCTTATCCCCAAGAGTTTGAATTTGCTGTAAGCAGTGACACCACAGCACTCTACTGAGCACAACATGGTAAGACTCCGTCTCAAAATGAATAAATAAATAAATAAAAGAACACTCAAGAAAATAGGCTTAGGTGGGAAGCCATCTACAGCAAACCCACAGTCGATATCATATTGAATGGAGTAAAACTGAAAGCATTTATGCTCAGATCAGGAATGAGATAGTGGTGTGGGCTATCACCCTTCCTATCTAACATAGTGCTGGAAGTCCTAGCCATTGCAATCTGGCAAGAGAAAGAGATCAAGGGCATTCAAAAGGGGACAGAACAGGTCAAACTCTTGCTCTTTCCAGATGACATGATCTTATACCTGGAGAAACCCAGGGACTCAACTACAAAGCTGTTAGAAGCGATGAAGAAATATAGCAGCATCTCAGGATACAAAATCAGTATTCACACATCAGTAGCCTTCATAGATGCCAATAACAGTCAAGCTAAGAATAAAATCAACGATTCTATTTCTTTTACAGTACTGCCAAAGAAAATGAAATACCTAGGAATATACATAGCAAAAGACGTGAAAGAGCTCTATAAAGAGAACTATGAAACCCTCAGAAAAGAAATAGGAGAAGATGTTAACAAATCGAACAATATACGATGCTCATGGCTGGGAAGAACTTTAACTTTGTTAAAATACCCATACTACCCAAAGCAATCTACAGATTAATGCAATCCCCATCAAAACACTAACATCATACTTTAAAGAACTTGAAAAAATAGTTTCATGTGGAACCAGAAAAAAACCAAAATTGTCAATACAATTCTTAGAAATAAAATCAAATCCGGAGAGAATGCATTACCAGACTTCAGGTTATAGCTACAAATTTATAGTAATCAAAACAGTATGGTACTGAAACAAAAATAGAGACATAGATCTATGGAATAGAATAGAGAGTCTAGAGATGAACCCAGCCACATATCGTCATTTGATCTTTGATAAGCCTCACAAAAGCCACTAGGGAAAAGGATCCCTATTTAACAAATGGTGCTGGAAGAACTGGTTAGCCACATGTAGAAGACTGAACCTGGACCCACATCTCTCACCCTTGATAAAAATTGATTCTAGCTGGATAAAAGATTTAAATTTAAGACATGAAACAACAAAAATTCTAGAAGAGAGTGTGGGGAAAATGCTTAAAGATATTGGCCTGGGAATAAACTTTATGAGGAAGATCCCTTGGGAACTGGAGCAACACTCAAAATAAATAACTGGGATTTGATCAAGCTAAAAAGCTTCTGCACAGGTAAGGGTACCAACAACGCAAACAGCCTTTGGAATGTGAGAAGATTTTTGCATGTTATGAATCTGACAAAGGCCTGATTTCTAGAATCTACAGAGAACTCAAATTAATAAGAAAAGAGTAAACATTTCTATGTGGCCATAGAGACTTGAACAGAAACTTCTCTGAAGATGACAGATGAATGGTCAACACACACATGAATGACAATGGTGGGGGGGGGGGTCCCTGTCCAGCTCTGAGTGGGGGAATCTTGTATCAATCTTAATTTGAAATTAAAAATTAAAATTAAAAAAAGGAGAGTAGTCCTGGTCAGCCCGAGAGAAAATACCCTACTGGTATACAGAGATAAAAAGAATCTATGTCCTTGTGGTATTTGGTCCAAGTCTGAGACTCCAAACTAAGACCAGTGAATTGCCAATGTTATTTGTGTCCCTCTGGTTCCAGGCATCTGGTGCAACACTTAAAAAGCTCCACTCTGTGGTGATAGCATATAAAGAATAGAATCCTAACACTTTCTTTCTTGGGTGATAATGGTATGCTCAATTAATCAAGTAAAGTAACATTTTTATCTCACTGAGTTTATTAGACAAATTCTAATAGTAATAAAAATGAAGCATGGGAGTAAAAAAATACTAATGTAACAAAAGTTGAGGCAAGAAAAAAAGAAGAGAGGCAGGTAGAAAATACAAGTGAAATAAATAGCTCATACTTTGTCTCAAAAAAATCAACAAATATAATGCTAATAAATCAATTTAAGGAAGTACTAGTGATCATTTAAGGTTATAATGAGTATCAGAACAACTTAATATCAGAAATTTTAGAAGTAGTTACCAGAGGTATATGGGAACTATCTGTACTTTCTGTTTAATTTTTCTAGAGCCTAATAAACTGCTCTAAAGATAAGTCTCTTAATTTTAAAGAAAGCTAGCTACCTGTATGGAGTAAGGTATGTGGGGTTTCTGTGTGTTTTGAAGATTTTCATTATGATTAATAACATTTTGACCATAAAATAAGTATTACTAACACATTGAAACAGGATGGAGAGTTATTGATAAATATATAAATAACCCATAGAATCAAATACACTTATCTTATCTCTATAAACTCTTTGAAAGCTTTTGGGTGTCTTTCCTGTAGTAATTAGCATGAGACTTTTCTTCTTATGCACAATTTGAAGGTTGTCTGTAAAACCTGTAAATTCAAACCAGAAGGCATAATCGTTGATGTTCCTTAGTAATTTTCAACTTCCATCAATCACTTCATGTATGCAATATCTGGCTAGGACAGACGTGGGCCACCAAGGTCATCTACATGCCATCTGCTACCTCTCTGGCCTTCCTTTCCCAAGGCCCCCTGGCTCTTGACGGCTCTCTGACACTCACTGCCCTTTGCTGACCCCTGCCTGACAATGGCTGGATCCTTCTGCACACCTGACTTGGCCACTGCTTGCTCTAAAGTGTGATGGTTTTGTGCTTCCTGGTCTCTGGATGTCCTTCCTTGCTGCTGACAGCCCACCCATCCTACTCCCTCTCACACCCCTTTTCTCCATCTTTCCTTTTTCCTTGGGTACCTCTTCCTCCCACACCCTCACCACACGTGCCCACCCATTTTCATCTGTCCCTCTCTCTACCACTACCTGGCCATGATATTAGTCTAAAGTACATTTTATTTGTTATGTTTATTGATCAAAGTTTTATATTCCCTATTCCTAATTACCTTATCATTCATCCTGCTGCCATGATTACTGTTGCATATTTCAAACAATAGACAAATTGCTGAAAAAGCTATTTGTAAATCAATGTTCTATACACTGAATTATATCTCAAGTGTACTAGAAGAACTTCCTAGATAAAAGAATCCTACGATGAACAATTAAAAAACTCCCAATAATGTATATTTTAAAAATGTGTATCTCAAGTTTCAGATGATGGCCATGTAAGATAATACAAACTCATTTTAAGCCACCTACTATAATTATTCTGCAGAGTTTTTGGTTGTTCACCTCAGGATAGAGATTAGACCCCCAAAAAAAGTCTGCAGAAGGGACCAAATGATTGCCCTGGGAGCCTCTTCTATATGAAAGCAGAAGTGTTGGAAGACGAAAGATGAATTAGAACACGCTCAAAGTTTGAAAATTCACAAACGATAAAAATACAAAGAATATATACATGTATGTTCAGTTACTGTTCTATTTGAGCCACTCTTCTAGGTGCTAAAGATAAAAACTTGATTAAGACATAGAGCCTTGCCCTCAACAATTCAGTTTAGTAGAGGACACAGACATATAACTAATTTCAAAACAATATATAAGCATTATAAATAATAGTAGGATGTATTTATAAAAGGCTCAGCAGTGGCACCAAGTGGGAAAGCTTCATAAGAGCAGAAGCTGGGTCTGTTTTGTCTGCTATTTCATCTCCAGGGTCTAGCAAGGCGCTCCACTTAATCCAGACGCACGACAAATAATCGCTGTTAAATTGTCAAGTGACCCACTCTGCAGTGGAAAGAGTTGGGAGGGGCAGATCAATGAGGGTGTCAATGACCAGAAAAACTTAAAACTGGGTCTTCAAGGAGAATAAATGCTCTGTAGTAGGACAAGGATGGAAACGGCATTCCAGGTAGAAGAAATCATGACTTTAAGGTACAAAGTGACAGAGATGGCTGCACACTCAAAAATTGCCAGGGTCCTGTTGCCCTGCCTCTATATCCGGCCAGCAGGGGGAGGAGGAAGCTACTTTCTTTCAAGTGTAGCTCACCATCTTGTTTTTTCTCTTTATGGTTTTGCCTGCACACACAATTAGGAGTTCCTTCCCACCACCATGAAATGTCTCTTTGCCATAATTGGTCCCTCAAGAGTCTGTCAACTAATTCTCCCAGAGGCCAGCCCTTCCTTTTTACACTCTAAATTACTATCTTATCACAATTGTTCAAAGTAGCTCCCTAGCATGTTAAGGCAAAAACATGCTACCTATTCCAAATTCTTCCTCTGCTGCCCCTGCAGGACCTGTCAGAGGTGGGTCTACCACCCACATGGGTTTCCGTAGGTAGCATGAACTTACAGCCAGAATATTCTTAAACAATTTTTATTTCAAACACTCTATTCTATTGTTCCCTAAAGCTTTCAAGTCTCTGAAGTTTGAATATTTCATCTTCTATCTATGTCTCCCAGTCTGATTCACAGTGTGAAGCAGCACAAAATTCTTTTGTTAGACTGTGTGTCACAATTTTTGCTTCAAAAATCTGAACACCAGATTCATGGGTATGTCTCCTATGACAATTCGTGTATCCTAATATCTGGTGCAATGGCTTCCCTTCTCCATGGCAACTCCAGGAACAGGAGCTGTGTGTTCGTCAGGATTGTGTAGCATATTAACTAAAAACTACAAGTTAGCAGCATTGTCCTTAAGAAGGACAAGAGCAGTAACAGAGGTAATGAGGTCAGACCTACAGCACACAGGATTTGCAGCCAGACAAGCCTAAATTCAAATTCCACCTCTTCCTCTCACTAGCTGAGTAACTGTCCAGCACTGTACCTGGTCTTGGCCATCCAAGTGCTCTTCCTCGTCCACCTTGGAATAAAATAGAAAGAGGTCTCCTAGAATTTGAACTTTGCCACCCATGATACAGTAAGGAAATGGTGCTCTTGGCCTTACCCACCCCTGCTAATGACTGCATATGCTTGCATGCCACCTTCACTTGGAGATATGGTCCACGCTCTAGCCCTTGTCTCTTCTGATTAGTCTCTCCCATTGAACCACCCTGCCCCAGAGTCTCCAAGTAATAATTTCCAGAAGTATAGCTTTTGCCCACACAGCCATGGCAGAATGGTTAGGGGGTCATGAGCTAGGGAAAGGCTCTTTGCAAATCTTAGATTTGCATCCAGACTTCCTAATTCTCCTTTCTCTCTCATCCTTCATGGATGCTATATAAGATTATATAAACTTTTCCAGTGTAAATGTGCCCAGCCCAGTGGAGGAATGCATGCTTATACAGCCACAAAACTGAAAGGGGATGTCTTTTGTTAAGTCACAGAAACATATCAGATGTGCCAGCAGTGGCCCTTTTTCTGACCAAGTAAATATCCTCCAGACCACTACCTACATCCTCGCAGCTCCTCACACCTGTTCAGTGCCCCCATCATCGTCCAGCCATCATCGTCCAGCCATCATCGTGTCTAATCTTCTGTTCTATCTATTCTTCTCTCTACTTTCATCCCTTCCATATGCCTTGGTCACTTTATGGGAATAAAGTGCTGCACATTCTATCTTTAATTATACCAGACCCTCCTTGATTCTAATTCTAAGTGACTCCAAGCCAGCTGTCTGAAGCCAAAGCCTGGGGAAGGGCTACCCAGCAACGTGTGGGCAGTCATTTTCTAAGAGCTAAAATACGCGCCCAATTTACATGACTATTTGCATTTGTGTATAAATTATACATCAATATGTATCCTCCCAAGAGAGTGAGTTACTAAAATAATTTTGCTACTTTCAAACTTGTCATTGCTCAATTTTTCCTATCTCCCCCTTGCTATGACACCCACACACATCTTTTCATTCCTTGGTAGAAAGAGGGGGAAAAAAGAAGAGAGGAGAAAGAAATAATAGAATACAAATGAAATAGGGGAGAAGATGGCACAAAAGAGGGGATAGAAATTCGTAAAGAAAAATATCAGTGAAATAATAAACATTTTTGAGCAATTAAAGGATACCACTGTCATAAACTTGAAATCATGATTAGGCACAATCTAATCCACACCCAAATGAAGCAAAGGAAATAGAAAATCAAAATATGTGCATCCTCCCTATAATTTATTTAGTTATTTCAGATAAAAATTATTAGAGCCTAAATTCTCCAGAAAGTTTTCTTACCAGGTCACTTTGGTGCATATGTATAGATTCTGCCTTTTAGGAGTAAACAAATGCCATAAAGTACTTCAGCTACAGCTATGTCGTGCCCATATTAAACGGGCTTTCTGCAATGGCACTCCAAAGGAATCAAGCAAAATAAAGTGTGTAGCAGACAATGCTTATGCTATAAACCCACTTCATGGGGCATTTCTTTTCCCTACCTCACCCCACCCCAGTTCAGGTCTCCAGTCCACCATGGGACTCCTACATCCCCGGTGGCTGGGTCATAGCCTTTCTCCTGGGTATCTGGACTTGGGATTCAGAGGTACTGGGTAGTTGGAGCTCTTCATTTGACTCACGAATTGAGTTTGCCTGTAGGATCAGCTATCTTCAACAGGCAGAAAAAAGCACCAACGATGACTACAAAGAGAGAAAAAGAAAGCAGGGAGAGGTCTTGAGGTTTAAAACATGTCCTTGCCTAGGTTTTGATGGAGTGTTAACTCTAGTTTGTAGTCCCATGTTCTGCCCTTGAGAACTGTGTGACACTTGGGTGTCCTTGTTGATATATTCCCACTTTCTGCTCCAGCCAGTATAGGTAGGTTGCTGTTATTTTCTACCAAAAGAACCTTGACTAAGACCATTTAATCCAATTAATTCAGAGGCATTTCCAATTCAATTTTGTTTGTCTAATAACTTTTAACACATTTTAAGTGTTTTGTGGCTTATGTAATTCTTTTTTTTTTTTTTTTTTTTGTTAAATAAATTTGAACTCTAGGGCATAGCTAGTTTGTCTACGGAACTTTCCTTAAAAGCATTATATTTTCAACCACAAAAATATCAGATACCGTAGGGGCACATATCACTTTGTGTTGCACAATAGATGATGACTCTGTGAATTACACATCTTAGAAAATAAAACATATTGAAGTTCAATAAAATTCTCACCCGTGGGTCTCACTTCTTCATTTCTGCCGTCAAAATACCAATACCTCATTAAATGTGAACAAACATTGGAAATGTGCTAATTCAGTTAATAAATGCATGGAAAGAGCAAAGGCGCAAATAAGGGGGAAAAGCAGCAAGGGGGAGGCAATGACAATGAACAGGGATGAATTTGATACATTCCGCAGGACAGGCTGCTGCCTTACAGTAGAAGTAGAATGTGGCTGGGGATCAGCAGAACCCAGAGAAGTTTGTTCTCTCTGCCACACTTGTGAGGAGCCCCAGAAGTTAACATCAGCACCCCATTGTGCATTCATTCTAGTTGGTTGTCCTACTGTAGATCAAAGCTAATTCAATACATACCCTTCACATATCAGTAATTCTCAACTAAGAAATTTTTGTATTTTCAACAGAAAAATATATTACAGGCTCAGAGAGTAGTAATTCATATAATAACTTATACATTCAAAACCATATTTATCCTTATCATATAAAGTATACATATGACTAAGAGAGTCAATTCCTCCCCTTAGCTAGTCCCGTGTTCATGTTCTATTTCTCCACTCACTATTACTAATATAACCAAAGTTGGATGGAAAGACATAGGCCATGGTTATCATTATTAATATTCAATAATGACTCTGTGCTAGGGATTAAGTTAGGTGAGAAATATATGAAACACATAATATTGTCTTTACAATTCCACAAGTCAGGTATTACTTTACCTATTTTACAGATAGGCAAATTGATATCCAAAGAAATTAGGTAGTTTGTCCAAATCACACAGTAAGTACATAAGGGAGCCAAGAGTGAACCTGAATCTCTCTTAATACAGGGTTCACATATTGCTGTTTCGTTTGGTCTGGACATAAACTACACTGAAAAACGGAAAGAAAGGCATTCATTCAATCACTCAGTTGTTTATTCATTAATTTGTATTTATTTTTCATTAAGTACATACTACCATGTTGTACTGCCTTAGGGAACATCGCTCAAAATGTGTCTATCCCATATTAATCTCTCCGCTCCACCCAGTGATACTGTGACTGGTGCCCCTGGAACTGCACAATTACAGACCCTGTCTACCCTGGCATAAGGCCTTCCAAACGACACAAAGGAAAGAAGACAGCCTTTACCTTCAGGAAGTCTATGGGCTGTTCTGGAGATAAATAAAACACTTATTAACCATAAAACAAAACAAAGTATAATAATGCCTCAAGAAAAGTCAAACTACAGTGGAAATTCCAAAGCAAGCATCCAATTTCCCAAAGGACGGCTTGTGGAGATTAATAAAGGCTCCCTTTAAATACCACCAGCAATTTGCTAACTGCACAGGTGGCCTGTCATGGCCCACTGCTGCCAAACACGTTCAAAGACACCACTAGGAAGCCAGGCAAACGGGAAAAGCTTTTTACATTTTTTAATCTTCTGCGTTGATTTATCTTCCTCTGTGCTATGAGTGGAAACGAGTCATTCTCCCTCCTCCTCCCAGTTCCACCTCTTTTCCCATTTCAACTCTCTCTCTTTCTCTCTCTCCAATTTAAATTTATAATTTATCTGTGTTCCTCTTCATTCGGGTTTCAGTGACTCAATACTAAGGAATGCAAATAAGTCTTCTCTTGCTACCTGCCCTAGCTCAATAATCACTTGTCAGTATGCCGACAATAGATGAAATTAAAGGGCATTTGAAAAGATCTGTGATTCTAAGAAAAGGCATCAGAGAATATTTAAAAGTAATGAATCTGTATTTGGACACCGAGTAAACTTCCATTCATGTGATTTCCTTGGTTCATGGATAGCCGATAATACACTTATGCCTATAACGTTAAGTATATTAGGCCACGGATCCAATTTTGATATTTTTTCACATATCTAACATTATCTACTGCTATAGCTCCATAAAAATATTAAACTGATGCTAATCATAGAGATATGTGAATGCACACACACAAATACATGTCCCCTACCCTGAGATAAACTGCGTCCGTTCTTCATTTCCCTCCTTCCGTTGGTATCTAAGCTTTTCTTCTTACCAAGGAAGGAAGATATTAATTTCTTGCTCTAGTAGTCAGATTAGAAGCATTAAAACAGATGCACCACAGTCATGTTTATTTGAGATTTTTTTTTTAATCTAAAGACCAAAAGGAAGCAAATCTAATTGGTAGATACATGAAACAGGGCTGCATTCTCAAATAGATTATTTTCTTGCTGCTGACTTTCCATCCAGCCCCTCATCTTTGCAAATATAGGGTGTGATTTGTAATGAATCTCAGGAAATCCTCCCTGTCACTCAGCCAGCCAGGAGCCATCCTGTATGGCCTGGCACGTCCCTTCACAGGTGGCTATGCCTGCAGAGGAGACATCAGAGATTCCCCAGTGGCAAGAAAACCACAAAACAGAAGGCTTTAAAGTCAAATAAAGATTTAAGTGAGAAAGGTTATTTTCCTTAAGGGAGGAAGGAAGTTGTGGAAGGTAATACAGAGAAGATGGGACTAAATAGATCTAGAAGGGAAATGCAGATTAAGTGTTGCCTTAGAGGAAACCAAACCTGCCTGATTCTTACAAACCTGCGCTTCATACAACACAGATTCCTCGATATCCCACCACCAAAAAAAAGTGCTGAATCAAAACCTCTGAATAGGGGGCATCACCTGTAGCTCAGTGGGTAGGGTCCCAGCCACATTCACCCAGATTGGAGGGTTTGAATCTGGCCTGGGCCAGCTAAAAACAATAATGACAACTGCAACAGAAAAATAGCGGGGCCTTGTGGTGGGCACCTGTAGACCCAGATACTTGAGAGGCTGAGGCAAGAGAATTGCTTAAGCCCAAGAGTTTAAGGTTGCTGTGAGCTGTGACACCACAGCACTCTACCAAGGGTGACACAGTTAAGACTCTGTGATAAATAAACAAACAAACAAACCTGAGTACTGAGACCAGCAACCTGTATATTTTTGAAGCGTACCAGGTAAGGAAGCTTATTCAGGTTTGGAATCGTAACCTTGACACACACACACAAATTCATGCTGTCTTATCATAGTAGAAGCGAGATTCTGCAACAATGGTGCCAATCCTGGGTTTGGGAGGAGTCACTGGGACCTTTGAGCCCCTGATAAAGTTGGGGAATTGAAGGTCAAAGGAATAGCAGTTTTCAGTGAGAAGACCCAACACGAGATGGCTGTAGATTGAACATGAAGCCACAGCCCTGGAAGTAGGTAATGAGGCCATGAACAGAAAAAAATATATAAATTCAGGTATTATATAGACTATGCAGTGGCATGTGGAGGCTGGTGGAATGTGAAGTGTCTTCAGTAGGGTGACACTAAGATTTGAATTTAATTTTAGTTTAATTAACACTTAAATCCTGCGACGTAAGTGCAGCCAGCATCTTCTCTCCACCTCCATAACCACCACCCGTCTTTATCGGCACTACTACTGTAGCCTCCAGACCAGCGCCCCCGTGTCTGTTCTTGCCCATCCCTTTCCCTTTCCCTTTCCAACCTACATCGTTTTCTCTGTTGCTTTGACTTGCAAGATTTCTTACCACTGCCACCTCTGTCCCAAGACTTTCAGGAGTGCTGATTTTTTGTGCCTGGAATGTCTTTTTTCAGCACTGACTCATCTATCAGATCTCAGTCAAACATCACTTCTGCAGAGAAGCCTTCTCTCACCTCCAGTCTCAGTCAGGCCTCAGTTCTATATTTTCATGGCTCCTGGTAGTGTTTCTTCATTGCTCTTCCCACACATGTAGTAAGCTATTCATCGGTATCTAACCAGGATGTAAACTCCACTTAGGTGGGAACCATATCGCTTAGTCCATAATCAACCCGGAAGTTAACAGACTGTCTGAAAGAAAATAAATACTTGTATTTCATGGGGGTGAGGAAAGAGAAAGCATATATAATTAGATGGCTGAGAAACTAAGAATACCATTGGTGAAAAAGAGAAATCAGGAAAGGAAAAAAAATAAGTATTTATTTTCAAAGATTGACAATAAGTTGACAACAGCAAATGTAGGTGGAGAACGTAAAAATAATATTATACTACTAATTACTATGACATTTGATGTTAATGGATAATTGATAATATATTAATATCTAGTGCTCTAGGGCTCAAGAAAATGGTTTGGAACATACCATCATTTAAGGGCTAATTAAATCCTGAGAAATCCAAAGTATATATAGATAATAAGATCAGAGAACGAAATATTGAGTGTCAGGGAATGTCTGTGGTAAGAGGGGTGGAAGGCTAAAGGATAGACCAGAGGACATGACATCAATCAAGGTTATGTATGAAATAGATAGCACAGGGTAGGGGTGTTCCAGATTGGAAGTGTCAACGAAATCAAATGCTGCCGAGAACATAAGGGTGGTAGGGATCTAACACACCAGTGGTGTTATCACAAGTTTGCCCCTTGAAGAGCTGAGCACTTGAAACTCTACCATGAAGGGTGGGGAAGACAAAAGCCTATTTTCAAACACCACTCACATGCATGTCTGCAAATGTTAAGTCCAACTTTTGTTTTACTAAGCAGACATTACTTTGACTTTTTTTTTTGATTAACAAAAATTCCTTAATCTTTTATCCAAATTGTATTGTATTTGAGACATAATAAGTGAATGTAAAAGACTGATGCTACCATATTTTTGTAGCTGTATCATATAATACCCTCTGCTAACTCTTTGATAGACTTCTTTGGGGGTTCTAGCAAACCAAATTTTCTTCTGAATGAGTTTCCCTATCTCATAGCTTCTCTTCTTGCCATGTCTGAGTTGTTGCCACTGCCAATCAATTCTCCACACTCATAGTCTTGATTAGACCAGAGTAGGCTAACTGATATGTAGCCTTTCCAGCAGTCTGACTTATATTGATTGGCTTATAAAATAAAATAATTAGATACCCTCATGTGTATAACACTTGATGGGCAGTATCCCAGAGCAACTCTCATGTGGCACAGTTTCTCAAAGTTTACTAATTTTGACTCTGAGGGTACTTCTGAAAATTTCTTCAACATTGACTTCAGCTGGGCCTAGAGTGGCTCTGTCCTTTAACCCTGACATCTTGAATAGATCAGTACGTCCAGCAGCAGGCAGATTAAAGGCTTTCAGGGTGGCATACTAAACCACAGCCTTCCTCCCACTCGCATTTTAGATGCTTGGGCTCTGCTTTCCCTTTGTTCAATAGCATCTCTGACTGCCCTGAATGATTGTTCACCTAGACCTCACAGGTTTGGGGGCATGGTTATTTACCATGCTTTCCTAGGGCTTTGGGACAGAGCTATTTTATTCTTATTGAAGAGGTACTAAAAAAACACTAACAATGAAAATTCTCTCTCAAATCTTGCCCAGATTAGAACTCAAATTGGTTCTCATCTGAACCAATTATATCACACATGCTCAATGCCTATTTACTGATTCTGATGGTGATGTTATGGCCTTTGATTTATTCTGAGTGTACTCATTTTTTGTCAACAGAGCAGAGTTTACTTTGTTATAAATATTTGTGAAACATTTCATTAAATTTGAATGGAAAAATCCAAATATATATTAGCATTCCTTCTTGAGATACTAATTGGCAAACACAAAAGGAGAGTAGATCTGGGAAAACACTGAAACTATCCATTGGTGGGGGTTTCTACTGGTCCGTAAGAACACTGACAGCTTAAAATGTGTCAAAGATCAATCAAGTTAAAGTCAAGGAGGCCACTGATTTAAAGCTCTCATGAGCCATCAGGTACAACTAGAAATGGACACATGGACTAGCTAGATTACATCACAGATAAAAGAGAACTGGAAAAATGGAGTTGGGCAGTTTGTATTCAGAAGTGGCCACCAAAAGAAGCCATTTTTTTTTTATAGCATTGACTAGCAGATAGATGAAAATCTGTTTACAGAAAAGAGTTTACATCCCCCACCCACCACCACATCCTGCTCAGGTCCACTTAACTTAGAAAATATGCCTAATTCTGGGTGAGCCCATTCATGGCCCCCTAGGACTAGAGACATATTGGTCAAGTCTCAGAATGATTCCATGTGGCCCAGAGAGAAGGCAGACATTGGAAAGGGAGTTAAATTCCTTGCTTTGACAACAGCCTTGCCTTCTCTGCTCTCCTGTCCACCCAAAGGATAGATTTTCTCATTACATGGAACCCTGGATTCATGAAGCCCCAATGGCTTTAATTGTCTGCAACTTCATGATGAGCAGTAGATTATGTAGAAGGAGTAGGAAGTAGATAGCAGCCCCACTCTTCAGGATATTCATACCACATCTGACATCTGTATTCCATGCTGGGAGCCATACTTCATTAGGAATAAGACCAACAAAGTAAGTTTGAACCACAGTAAACAGAGGACTTCAAAACATATCCTATGTTTACTAATGTTAACATATCCTATGTTTACTTATCCTATGAAGATAAGTTGAAGGAATTGGGGCTACTCTGCCCCAGGACAGAGAAGAATAAGATAGGGTTGGGTACAGGGCAGAGAGATTAGAAGATAAACATACATTGTTAAACTTTATTGATAGCCTTTTTTCCCCATATTCCATAAGAATATGAGCATAATGAGTTCAATAACTATTTTATTTGCACTGTGGTCCTACAATAGGCATTCAATCAATATTTAGTTTAAAAAAAAATAAGGAAAAAATGCCTTCAAATTTTCAAAGAACTGCCATACGGAAAGATGAAATTTTGTTTTCTTGTGGTCTCAGATAACAGAACCAGGAACAATGGGTAGAAGGTATAAGGAAATAGCTTTTATGTCACTATAAGGAAGAATTTCCTGTAAAACTCTTCAGAGAGAACTTCCTCCCTGAAGGTGTCTAACAAGGATGAGCCAAATTTGGGGCAGCCATATTGATGCAGACAAGATTTAAGCATCAATCTACCTACACCACCTTTACCTACACCACACTTCTCAATCCTGACTACATAGAAAAATCACTTAGGGTTTATTTATTTTTGTTTTAAGACAGATACCTAGATACAATTCCACATAAACTTGATTTCAGTTGGCATCAGTATTTTTAAAAGCTCTCCAGATGATTCTAATGTGCATCTATGAGAAGCCCTGGATGAGATGAAAGGGTAAGCTTCTTTCCAAACTGAAGTCTCTGTCATTCTATTATAGGCATCCTCAAACTATGGCCCGTGGGCCACATGCAGCCTGCAGAGGACATTTATCCTGCCTGCTGGGTGTTTTTGCCATCGTTGCCTATCTTGCTTAGCAGCCGACTCATCCTGGGACCCACAGTCCAGCCCTCCAATGGTCTGAGGGACAGTGAACTGGCCCCCTATTTTAAAAGTTTGAGGACCCCTGTTATTATCTCAAGGAATGGGAGCTCCCATTCGAAATACCCTAGTTTTGACTTACTGCCTAATTCTTTAAGTTTTCTCTAACATTGGTTAAATAAATGAGGCATCTAAGGCAATATTTCAAACAGAAGTTTAGAAAATTAGAAAGACAGAGAAAGTGTGTATGCTGTATTAAAACACATATCTTAATTCATAGTTTGCAAATTCTAAATAATTGGATTTGTACTTTATCAAAATTTCATGAAGTATTGGCTGTACTAATGTGCAAAATTCTTCGCCTAAAGTTTCCTGATATGGAACCATCAGCAGTTGGATCACCAGTAGGTGTGGATTTAATCAAAGACCTCAGAATTTTCAAATCTCAAAATGCTGTTTGAGACCTTTCAGCCTGAGGACTGAAAATATCGAAAGTGAATGGGAGAGTACATATGGTTGTTAGAATGCAAGTAGGTGACAATTAGATAATTGCATATGCTGCTTTTTATCCTGAACTATTTTAGTAAAAGTCTGCTCTTTGGTAAATGAATAATTCATTTATGTTTTCAAATGTATTTTAAATATGTCATATTTGAAAGTAGGGTGAGATATATTTAAATAATTTGTTATCACTTTTTAATAGGTTGAGTTGTGATTTGGGGTGCTGTCCTAGGTAGAAGAAGCTAGTTACCTGCATACCCGGGAAAACAGAAAAGGGATGGACACAGCATCTTTCTCTTCCATCCCAGAACTAGAGACAAATTCCATTAGAAAGTATCTGTAAATTCAATTTTATCTTGACTTGCCTTCCAAGATACTGATTATGTTGCTGAGCCCATTCACTGTTTACTTGCCCTTAGTGGTTGAGGCCTCAACTTATCTAATCTACATCCTGAGAAGAGACTGTAGTTCTAGAATAAATGTATCATATTACCAAAGCACACAGGTCTTAAAAACACATTGAGGAAAACATAATTAGAGACAGGTATGTGATATTATATTTCAGTTAAATAACACACACACTGTACTTTAAAGAATATGTTTAAACAGAATTTTTAGAATATTATCACTATCCTCTAGATAAAAAGCTTCATAAATCAAAAACATCATTACCTTCAAGAATAAATATCCTACCAGGTACTTTTTAATAAGACTCATAGCCAAAGTAATTTACACACCATTTCCTTCTTTAAAATTCTGTTTCATTTATAATAAGCTTTATAATACAGCAGGAAGAAGTTTGGAGGCTCTAGAGTGAGTGAGTTTTCCAATTTTAAGTAGGATGATCAGGTAAGGTGAGAAGGTGACATTTGAGCAAGGTCCTTAAGGAGGTGAGGTAATTAGTTGCAACATATCTAGAGAAAGTAAGCACCAGGCAGAGGGAATTGCAAGTGAAACCTCCTAAGGCAGGAATGTGGCAGGAGCATTGGGAGCCAGGATTGTCACTGACAACATACAGAGAAGAAGAGACTATTAGGACATTAGCTCAGAAGTGGGTATGAAGAGTCCTGAAGGTGTTTGTAAGGATTCTGGAAGTTACTCAGAATGAAATATGGACCCATTTAAGATTTTGAGCAGAAGAATAATATTTTCTGACTTTGGTTTTCAAAGAGTTGTGCTGGCTGCCATGTTGAAATAATACTGTAGGGGCCAGAGCAGAAGTGGGGAGACATTCAGAAAGGATATGGAAACAAACTAGGTGAAAGAGGATGGTGGCTGGGACCAGGACGTGATAAGACATGGTCAGATTCTGGATATACCAATATTTGGAAGATAAAACCAATAAGTTATGCTGATGTGTTGAAAGTAAAATGTGAGATGAATAGTGAAGGATGGATTCAAGGGTTTGGCTTTAAGCAATGGGAAAGAAAGAGTTGCCCTTGACTGATAGGGAAATACTAGGAGGAGCATGTCTCAGGGAGAAGTTCACTATGAGACATTAATTGTTCAACATACCTGTTACAAATTCAAGTACAGGGTTGGGCAAGCACATGGTTATGTGCATCTCAAGTCCATGGGAGAGTTTTAGGCCAGAGATATAAATGTGGGATTCTGCAGCCCATAAATGGTCTTTAAATCCATGCTATTAGATGGGCATGAGCATAGACAAAATAAGGAGGATACCAAGATCGGAACTCTATAGAGCACCCGATATTTAGAGGTCAAGAAGACAAGGTTGCAACAGCTGAAGGGACTGAGATGGAGCAGCCACTGAGGTACGTGGAGACCAGAATGGTGTGACGTCCTGGAAGCCAAGTGAAGAAATTGCTTCAAGTGAAAGAGCATAACCCGACATGCAAAGTGCTGCGACAGAGCAATCAGAGTGAGAGCTGAGAAATGATGTCTGTTTTTGGCAATGGGGAGGTATTGGTGGTCATTAGATTAGTATTTTGGTTGGAGTGGAAGAGGCAAAAGGCCTGAGTGGGATGGAGTCAAGGCAGGAGGGGAGGAAGTAGAGAGAGCAGGTATAAACAATCCAAACAGCCACAACTGACAGCAGGAGACAACGGGAAACTAGACAGGCTTCAGGGTGAGCAGTGCAGCTCAGCACACACAACGTGGGCCCAGCACTCCTACTCTCAGAGGAAGGAAACGCTTCTCTCCCTAATAAGGTGAGACATTCCTTAATTGCTTATCTTGTCAGCCTACCTGACTTCCGAATCTAAAGTCACAGTGTCCCTCGTTCAATTCAACAGACACATGGGTGGCAGGCTTGGGTTTCAGCTCCAACCATTTTTATGAGCCATAATACAATTCCATACCCCAAATGCCTCAGACCGCTACCCAATCAATAAATTACAGTTAATGCCCTTAAAGAAAATGTTCTTTGATGAGACTTGGTGTTAGCAGCCACTCCAAGCCCATTAACTTTCACATCTGGAAATAAGGTGAGTAAGGAAAATGAGGCTGATGGCTTCAATTTACTTCTGATTTATCAGCATCACAATAACCTGACTCAACTACATACAATTCAGGGTGATTGGATGAATTTGCTGAGTAGAGGTCCAAGACTGAAATAATAAAGAGGCAGAAGGTCAGGATCCAGGATTATTGGCAGAATTATTTCAAAGGACCGAGTTGAGAGCGGGGAACATGAATGAAAGGGCCCTGAATAAGATGTGGAGATGCTCAAATCCAGAACGCAAGCAGAGTTGATGAAGCCCACATCACTCACAAGTCCTGTGACCTTTGACCCTTGACATCATCCAAATCAGTGATTACCATAAACTTTACACTACCATAGTCTAATCCCCTCCAAACAGCCTCATTGTCTATTTTTGCGTTTGAGTCCCTTAGCAGGCAATATTTTCCACTTCATAGATGGAAAACCTGAGCTCAGAGAGGCTGATACACAGAGCATGGTGAAGGCCAGCGAGAGAGCATACTTGTTTCTGTTACAAACACACTCCCCTAATAGGGCAAAGAATAGACTATTTGAGTTTAACCTGATTTGATAAGTATATTTGTATGCAATGGGGTGAAAAGACGTATCAGATAACACCAGAATTATTCTTAAGGAGAAAATTTCTATGGTTAGGAAAATACTTTGATAAACAGATTCTGGATTACCGAGAATAATCCAAATTTTTATCTTTTATCACAAAGAAATTATCAATAGTACCCACTTTTATTTCTAAAGGTGTGCAAGTTCTTAGGAAATATAAATGTATAGGCACACATATTTAACACGCACACATCACCTACAAGCTACCCAAGTGGAGGGAAGTAGGGGGATAAGACCCCAGCCAAGAGAAAGGGTTAGCAGGTATGAGGTAGTGGAGGGTTAGCCAATCTGCTCTGCATTTGACATAAATAGGAATGGGGACAGAGTCAGAAGAGAGGAGAAACAAACAGAAATAGAAGAAATGAGGCAGGTGACGCCTGGCTGGGTACAGTGTGGGGGTAGTGGTCAAATTCTCTTCCCAGTAGCAACATGGCCAAAGAACTTTCAAGAACAAAGATATCTGATTTCCAGTTTGAAATTTTTGTGTTCCTTGGCTGGACCCAGTGGCTCACACCTGTAATCCAAACACTCTGGAAGGGCAAGGCAGGTGAACTGCTTGAGCTCAAGAGTTCAAGACCAGCCTGAGCAAGAGTGAGATCCCGTCTCTACTAAAAATAGGAAACCTAGCCAGGCATTGTGGCAGGTGCCTGTAATCCCAGCTACTCTGGAGGCTGAGGTAAGAGAATCACTTGAGCCCAGGAGTTTGATTGCTGCAAGGTATGCCATGACACTCTACCAAGGGTGACAAAGACTGTGTCTCAAAATGAAAAAAGAATTTTTGTGTTCCTACAGTGTAAAACCTTGTTCTGCCCTCCTTTCCCCCAACTTCAGTCAAGTCTACTATACATATAAATGCTTTACGTAAGTAAAAAATTTTTAATACAGAAATTAAGGAAACCTGAGTTTCACAACCAGGGCTACATGACACACAACAAAGACAACACACAAAGGACAGTGGTGATGCTTGAAAACTAAAATACAGAGCACCAGGAGGTTAGAGCCAGAGGTACCACCAACACACAAGCTCCCAGAACACTCAGAAGTCCAGGCGTGGAGCTTCCGGACCATGTCCTGTAATTCTCAAAGAGCAGAAATAGTGAACGCAAAAGGGATAGATAATTGATTGATTAATCAGGAATGCCAAAGCTCCTTAGCATTCTATTAGAATTTAAAACTATAAGTATCCATTTATTTGCCAACATATTAACGTAGAGTCAAGGCTGTTTCGTCTACCTTTAGCAGGTTGTCAAGCATTCATTCTCATCTCTCTTGTATTAGCCACATCCATAATGTTACATCTCATTTCTTTAGATGAGATGACAAAATGCAGACTTCTCCTAGACTTTTAGGATAGTATTCTTATTTTTGCAGATGTTTCACCCATCCCCGATTTGCTAACAATTCTTGGCAACCTGTTTTGTAAAATCTTTCCAAAGAAGCTTAGCTTTCACAGAAACACTTTCTTCCTGGATTAATATCCCATCCATTTATGTGATATTTAATAAAATTATGAGAGTAAATACAATTGGCATAAAAAGGTGTGCTACAAGCGCAGCCAACTCTTTAGAGGTGGAAATGTCATCCATGGGTGTGGAAGTGCCAGGTATATCGTCCCAACACAAACGGTGTCTCATGTTTTACAGAGCAAACACCAAGCCCTATTATTCCAGAGAGCTTGGTAAATGGAGGTCAGTTTAAAAAGCTTCCTTTGGATTTATAGATAATTTTCCTGGAGAGATGAACAGGTTGCCAATGCGAAGCACACTGGCCGTGTGGCCGTGCCTGGCTCTGCCCAGTGAGTGCATCTCTGTCAACCCCTCAATCTCCATTCTGTGGGATGGACCTGGTCCAGATACCCGAGACCCACCTCTGCTAGTGGGAAAATCCATTCCTAACTGAATGATAATTGAAGGATCATCCTGAGTGACAAGTCCCCTAAAAGAAACCAGGCTGTACCAAAAACCACACAGAGGAAGCTCCAAAAGATTCAACATAAAAAGTTGTAACATTTAGTGGTAATGACTAAACTTATGTATTCAGTGTAAATTAGGACTTTGTTCTTCAGTTGGAAAGGGCAGAAAGCTAAATCTAAGAAGTAGTCAAAGAAAGCAAATTTTCTCCTAATCAGAAAAGCACATTTATGGTGAAGCAGAGCAGGTGCACGGGGCGCGTGTAATTAGGCTCGTTTTTCTTTCCCTCCAAACTGTGAGAAATAAAAGGTGGTCATCTGAGAAGGAAGCTGAAAACTTCTGGCCGGTAACTTTGTTTCTTAGTTGAGGACATGCTGAGCTTAATAATTGTCTTGGGGGAGAAGACCTGAGGACCCCTGCAGCCTGGGTTTAAAGTGCTGGAGTTTGAAGGGACTTCTGACGTTAAGCTTGACAGCGACAGCACTTTTCTAAGTTATAGATTTTTAAAAGGACTGAAATAAAGCAATATGAGTGGCTATACTTAGGTTTTATGTTCCTTTAAATTTTACTCTAATTATATATATTCTTTGTTTTTTATAAGAAAGGCAAAACTGGGTAAAATAAACATGCCGTTGGTTCTGGACTCTCTTCCCCTCACCTGTGGGCTGTCTAGTTCTGTGCACCTGAGGCTGTTCAATTGATTTGAGACCGAGTACTGCAGAGAAACCAGCAGTAAACTGAAAACCATTGCGCGTTGACAACTGGCAGAAGGGGGGACATGTACAATACAAAGTGACTCAAACTGAGCTGGATGTTTTGTTGATTTGAGAGCTCCCCACTATGGCACACTTCTTGGGTGAGGGTCACAACTCCAGCCCAGACTTCACCTTACAGACGCAAACGATGTAACCTAACTGTATGTCCCCCTCATGTTAATCTGAAATCAATTTTTAAAAAATACACAAAGGAACAAATACAATGAAATGGAAGTGCCTTTTAAGGATGGGGGGAGGATGGATGGGAAGCTAAACAAATTTCATTTTAGCTGCTACCAACTTTTCCTGAAGAAGCGAGACTGTGGTTCCAGCCCGGCTTCTGTGCGTTGAAGCTGAGAGGTAGGAATCAGTGGACGCTCTACACTCCCCTCTTCTCGCGTCCTACCCCAGCTCGGATTCAGAGCGAGACGCCCCACGCTGAGGCCTCTGCGGGAAAGCATCAACAGTGGCCGCTAATGGGAAACCTAATGACACTTTAATGGGACTGGTAAAGCTAAGAGAGTTGTGTGGATAATATTAATATTTATAATAGAAGAAAAAAGAAACTATGCAGTAAGCTGAAACAAGGGCTGGCCAGGCTGGCTGGGAACTGTTAAGCCTAATAAAGAAAAAGCAGTCGTCCTCTTGGAGAGAGGATATTTATCATGCCTCTGAAGGCTCCGCCACATCTGCCATCGCGGAGAAACACTGAGAGTAATGAGGCGACATTCGCCGTGCGCCGTGACAGCTCATATGACACCGCGTTAAGTAACAAGCAGTAGGCTGAGGGTTTTCTTCATTTGCATTTAAGAAACAGTTTTAGCCTATGGGAAAGACTGTGGCTTGATAGCCAAGACCCTAGGCTAAACCCAACTAAATCAAAACATGTCAATCAAATTTTAAAATGACCATCCATGGCAGCAGAAGAGCACAGCTCTAAGTATTTCCCAAGCCCTGTTACCCCACTTGGTTTTACCAAACTAGCCCAAATTCACCTTTACGGCTTGAATTTTTCCACGCCATAGAAGAGGCTCATAAGCGTACCTGAACATGCCTAAAATCCTAGAACCACGGTCTTCAAAGTGTAATCCCCCAGCCAGGAGTATCACCTGAGAACTTGAAAGCAATGAAAATCCTCGAGCCCCATTGCAAGCCTACTTTCTGAGAAAATCCTAAAGGTAGAGCCCAGCATCTATGTTAACAGGACCTCCACTTGGTTTTCTTAAACGCTCCCTTTTGAGAGCTCCTGATCACTAACTTTGGCTCTTAAATGTGGCTGCACATTGGACTCACCTGTGACACTTTTAAAAGGCTCATGGCTGGTTTCTACCCTCTCCCCAACCTCCGTAGAGTTGGATTTAATTGGCACCAGGTGCACCATAGAAGTTTGGATTTTTTTAACTCCCCAGGTGATTCTACTGTGCAGGAATGTGCAAGAACCAGTAGAATATACTCAGAAAATAAAAGCGAACCGCCAACGTGTAATACCTAAGTCTAAAAGCATATTGGTAGTCAGCAAATATTCAGAGCCACCAAGTACCAAGAGTAATAGATAATTTATACAGATGACTCAACCAAGTTTTTCATTATCAGATTTCAAAAAAAGGGAAATACATTTGCCCCACCACCGCCCCCCCCCACCCCGAGTGTCAGGCTTGATTTATCTAAACTTGTGTTTGAAATGTCTTGCTTTGATCTTGCTACTAGAGAACCCAGAAGCTAATTTTGCCTTTAGGAATTTTATCTCCCCCTGTAAGCAGGCGTGGTCCCTTCACTCCGATTTGAAAGTCCTCCTGCCATTCTTCTCACAGGAATTCCATGTTTCCCCAGGTTATGCTGTCTAGGTCATAGGTCAAAGGTGGCTCACATGTCTGTTGATTCCAAGTAATTCAAAACTACGTAATTCAAGACATCTTAATACCAGGACAAAGGCAACATTTGATCACTCTGGTTTCCTTCCTGGGGCCTCCTGAGAGCAGGACCCATCTATACTCCTCCTCCACTAGGAGCACGTCCCAGAGAAGCTGGCAATGTACTAACATTGCATGTGTAGGCCTTACTGAAAACTGCCTGAAATTATTTTGGAAGAAATCAAAATACAAACAAATAAATCAAGGGCTTATTCCTTGATATCTCTCCTATGCATTTGTTCAAAAACAGTTATTGGTTCTACTCTGTAAGATTTTAGCAAAACACACACACAGTTATTACCATCTCCTCCCTTTCAACCACTATTTATCCTTTTATTCTTTGAATTTTCTCAGACTCCAATACTTGATAAAGGGATGGGAGCTGTTCCCCGTTTAATGTGATTGACACATAAGCTTCCACTAGGGTAGACATTTAGGATACCTTTGAAGCAACAATAAAGTTCACCCCTTAACTTTTTAAATGAGAACTGACTTTGGGATTAGTTCCAGGTGAGTACACCTGTCTCCAGGAGGACTACAGCGGGACCAAGTCGGAAATTAGTAATAGAGATACCAGGGAATCCAGCAAGAAGCAAAAAATAGATAAGGTATTAAAATTTGGATTCAAGGAAGAAACTTGAAAAAAATTATAAAGCAAAAGCTTGAGAAAATAGGGCATCCTCCCCGGCTCCCCGAAGAATGAGAGAGTGGAGAATGGAGGGTGACCGACAACCGCAAAGAAAGATTGTCAGCATTTTATGGAGGATTCGTGTGCCGTATTTACACATTTAAAACACCCCGAGGGTTTATTATTCAGTCTTTCTGCTATGCTCTGGGTGAAAAATAGAATTCTGCTCTTCAGAGCTTTTACAAAAAAAAAAAATGGTAATAAAATTCCCTGTGGATTTAGCCCTGTCTCCTAGCTTTTCCTTCTCCTTAACCACGTTGGAGCGGGTAGCCCTGACTTTGTAGGTGCGTTTTATTTAAGTTCTGCTTTGGGCTCCAGCACACTGCGCTGCATTTGGGGGGCTTCTCACGTCTGCTGTATTCCACCTGGGGCAGATGGCAGCACGGATAAGGCCAGCATCCCTTGGGTCTGTCAGTATTTTAAAGAAATCCAATTTCTTTAAAAAGAAAAAATAAGATAAAATATAAAACTTCTAACTATCCTGAGTCCTAACTGTTCTCAGCAACAAAATAAGCACATCCGCTTCCCAGAAAGCTGAGGAGTTAAGTCTTGACCATTCACAGACACTGCGTGTGGAGCCCTAGCATATCAGCACCAGGCAGAAACTCCGTGAGCATCCAGTCCAAACCCACGTTGTCACGGTGACAGCATGGGGCACAAAGAGGGAAGAAGACCTCTCAGGGCCACACAGGCAATGAGACCAGAGTTCTAGTCTCCACCGTGAGCTCCCTTCTCCTCCCAGTCCACAGAGCACAGTCAGACTGCAGGCTGCTGTTGCCACCAGCAAACGATGATTAAAACAGGACAAAGCCTGATGAAACAGGAAGGATAGAAATAGACTTGACACTTGACACGTGTGGTCAATTGGTGCCGTGAGCAGAGCTGCCATAGAGGGAAGCAATGGAGGCAGAGAGAGGCCGGGCCAGATTGCATGCAGAGCGCCAGGACACGGCTCTGGCCTGCGCCAGTGACCCTCTAGTTTCCCTTCCATTGTGATGCTCCTGGATGGGCACAAGGTATACAGTCTGACACAGGTGTTCTTGTACTCAGAGATGGGGAAAGTACAACAGATTCTAGAACATAGATTCTAGCTTCTGCAATCTTATCTGTAAAATGGGATGAATCACCTGCCCCATAAGAAATGAAGTGGGGCTTGTGAACTTTGTTGCAGGTTTATAGAAGGTCAAGGTAGCACTTGCCTTCTCCGTGCTGACTGCCATAAGAAAGTGCCATACACTGGGTGGCTTATGAACAACAGAAGTTTATTTCTCACAGTCCTGGAGGTTGATGACCAAGGGTGTCAGCGTGCTCCTGTTGTGGTGAGGGACCGCTTCGAGGGACAGATGGCGACTTCTGGCTGCATCCTTACTGGGGAGGCCTATCTAGAGCTTTCTTGGGCCTCATTTTTAAGGACACAAATTTCATTCCTCATGATCTAATCACCTCCCAAAGGCCTCCTACTATCACTTTGGAGGTTAGGATTTCAACATACACCTTTTGGGGAACAATATTATGTCTATCGTCACAATCACCACTATCTTGAGGGCCTAAATGCTTAGGCCTTTACGGAATTTCTGACATAAAGTCCCCGTGTTTAAAGGTGGCAAAGTATGTTGTGAAACAAAAACACGCTTTGACAATGAACCAGAGCTAGGTTTTCACAGCAGGTAAGTGACTTGAAGCAAATTGTCTAACTTCTCTGAACCTCAATTGTGTAACACGTAGTAGAAAAGTAGTAAGTTGTAGCACTGCATAATAATACAGCTCCCTAGGAAAACCAGTCTCAGCACCATATAAAATCACTCTTCCCTGTGTTTACTCTCTTGCATATTTCAAATCCAATCCCAGCTGGGTTTATCTAGATAGACTTTTGTCTGGAAAATTTCTCTCTCTATCCCTCCCTCGTTGTCCAGGTGTGGAAGGTCAAACTCCAGTTACAGTTTAATCTTCAAATACGGAGTAGAAATACAATTAGAACAAAGTAGAAAAGAAAGAGAAAGAAATATTCTGTCAAAACCATCCCTTTTTAAATTAACTATCTAATCAGAGAATCAAATATTTAATACCTGATTTTGGAAATTTCCTACTAATAACTCGAGACAATTACCTTTATTTGGCTTTTTTATTACACATAAGAGAAGTTAAATCTTCTAATAAGTCAAAGAAACATAGCTGAGAAACAGCCAAAGGCATATGAGATAGAAATGACAAAAACCACAGTTATCTGATCTGGATCAAAACTACTAAACAAAGAAAAATTACTCATTATTCTGTCAGCTTCAAGACAGTCTCAGCTTGTTCAAACTGGAACGAGTCCCCCTGTGGTCTTGTAAAACTCACTGAATTGGAGTAACGCACCGTAAGTAGCAGCTTCATCTCCAAAGATGCCGTGTACACGACACATATTAACAAGCGGGGTTGGGTGTTGTATTTTTTCCCTTTTCCTTATCCCTTCTTTCTATTTCTCAGCTCTGTTCCAACCTCTGGGCATGTCATGGCAGTGTCACATCAAATAGTTGTTTACATCGCCCTTCCCCCTCCATCACCTCGCAACCTTAAAGCCTCAGCCATGGCCAGAGGAGTCCTCCTTCCTGGCTTCCTCCAGCACGGGCTGAAATTCCCAAGCCAATACATTTGACATATGGACTTACCTCTCTTTACTCTAAGACAGAAAACCTGCTAAATGGTGCCCCGGTTAAACTGCTTGTATTTGAAAAAGTAAATAAACAAAAAAGGCACGTGTGTGGGTATATGTCTCAGTGCTTTGCTCTGTAAATTCCTTTTGAATAACTGATTAGATGGGGACAAGCAGAGTCTTAGATCTGAAGCAAGGAGCTGGATCTAATGTGCAAATTCAAGTTTAAAGTAACATACACATCTTCAAAAATGGAGAGTTCTGGTACAGCTTGCCATTCCCACTCTACAGAACATTGGTGGATGACTGTAGATAAGATGAATGAGCCCAGTCATCTCATCCTGACCCCACACCATCCTTTGCGATGAGAAGGCAGGTGGAGCTAGGAGCAGGACAACTGTGCACTAAGAGACAGAAGACCTGGTTTCTGAATTCTGAATTTCCCTTTTCCTTCCCACCTATGGACATTGAGGTATATCTCTCTAAAGGTAAAGTAGCTGTCCAGAATTTAGCAACCATTATTGGAGACCCTCCCATAGGCAAAAGATTATGGAAAACTGTGTCTCCAGCACTTAGCAGTGTCCAGTGTGCATTGTAGATATTCAGCAAATAAAGTTTGTTGAATGAATGAATGATAATTTGGCCTAAATTGTCAAAAAAGAGAAGTCAACGCTAGAACTCACATCAAGAGGTCTCAAAATTTAAGAACAAAGATAGGTTTTGATCCTATTGCCAAAGGAAATACAGCTTATAAAAAATAAGAAATTGATAAAAAATCTAATTGGGCCCCCAAATAATGCCTGTTTAGAAATATAAAGGAGACAAGATAAGAGGCAGGATGGGCCAGACAACCAAGAGATTGGAACCTGAGAAATGGACAAACCCACCAGAGAAGGGCAGGGGAACTATTAAGCTTCTGGAATTGGAGAGCACGAGTAGACAGGTGGTTTGAACATCAGAAGTAAGTATTTGGCCTGGGTCACTGCAGGCAGACAGAGGTCAGTCCTGGGAAAGTCCTCCTGCAGCTACAGACCACCTCATGGGGTCTGAGAAGCAGGGGTCTAAGAAGTAGGTCAGCACCCTGTTGTGTGGACTGGGTTGGCAGTAGCTCTCCTAGCACAGCTGCTGAAGGGAAGGCTGGTATTTCTCAAATCTGCCTTCCTTGTAGGTGGGACTGAGCCTACAACAACCACATCAACAATAAACTCTTATGGCATTAAGAGTTTAATTTAATTCTCTCACCAACTTTATGATGTGGGCACTGTTATAATATTATCTCTGTTTTATAGAGGACAAAATGGAGGCACAAAGCACTTCCATATTTGCCTAAAGTCCTAAACATAATAAATGGCAGGGTAGGATCTGAACCAGGGCAGCCTGGCCCCAGAGTCTGTGATCTTAATACCATATCTTCTGCTTTTCACAGCCGCTGGCTGTGGGATTCCAAGGAGGGTGGCCAGGAAGCCTCATGTTCTTTCTAAGAAGGATCAATGAGCCCAGTCACCTCTATGGAGAACTTCCTAGTAAGATCCACGCTTGGAAATGTGCAGAATTACAAAGCAGCGGAGCACATAACCGAAGACCCATACCCCGGACTGCATGACCCAGTAAGAATAATTCAACAGGGGGAAAGCTTAAGATCATGTAGAGAATTCTAAATCGACACATTATGACTCATATGTGCAGAAATGGAATTTAATTCTCTGTGTTCTTGAGCCCCTATTCCTATTTGCCTGTTCTTGAAAAGCCACCAAGCAATCACTTGTGGCTTAAAACAGAATCTCCTTGGGGTCGATGCTCAGGGAATTCAGAAATAAATGTTCCAGAGCTGAATATGGCCAATGGCTACCACAACTGAATAGCACTCTTCCAGCATCACAGACTATTCTGTTGGCAGCTTGTATGTGTGTGTGTGTTTATTCTTGTTTGTCTATTTGTGTCTTACTTTCTTCCAAAGACTGAAAATGGAATAATTCTTGAGTTTATTGAAGGAGGGAAAAGAATAGTTCCAGGAAACTATAGACCAATATATTACTTATTAATTCTTAGAAAATTCAGTGCATATTTTATAAAAATGTTTTCAAAATCTAATAAAATGCATTAGTTATAATTACTAGGCAAAGCTTCAGGAATATTATAGACATAATATGCCTTGATTGTAGCAAAATATTCAACAGTCCTCCAATACATCCTCATGTTTAGGATGGTAAAATGGGGACTAACAGCATGAACAGGTATTGTCATGTCTGCTTAAAAGATCACCCCCAGGTAGTGTTGATTTTGTGTTCAAAGTTAACTTGAAAGGGTCCTGGACAATATCATTCTTGGACAATATATCCTGTCCATGTTTACAAGGGCAGATGCTCTCAAGGAAGGTCTTTGCATATGACAACACAGCGAGATTCACTAAGGCTTCAAGTACACGTTGGGGGGATATTCTCCAGAAGGGCGGGGCAGGCATACAGCTCTCACGTGGCTGTCCTGACCTACACATTTTCTTTGGGATACCATCTTCTAAATCTCAAGGCTGCCATCACACCCAGGCTCCCAGGATGCGAGCGATACGGAGAACAGCTGGTGAAGGGCAACGCGACGGGAAACTGCTACTACCGCTTTCCTCACAGTGGGAGACTCTCGAGTCACCTAGATTCATACCTGGACATTGTGTCCTGGTAAACTAACTAGGACTATGCAACAGCAGACATCATTAACCTCACTTCAGAATTACGAGAGGAAGAATCAGAGTGGTTAAGTAAATTGCTTAAGGTCACAGGGTAGGCAGACAGCACAGCTGGGACTCCGGCCCTGGTTTTTCTAACTCCCAGGCTTCCTATCTCTCCTCTACCCCACATCTCAATAAATAGGTGGTCATTCTTTCCACTGCCAACAACTTGTACAGCTCCCCTGGCCTCCCCAGCCTTCCTCTTCTCCTCCCCGCATTCGCTCCTCCTCGTCTTCTCTGCTGCCTGCCCTTCACCTTCTTCGTGCCTATTCACGTCTAGGCAGGTTTCATTTCTCTAGGTTTCTTAAGGAGAGGCCAGGGCTGATTCCTGACCTATAAAATCATGTTCATGTTCTCCCACGGGCAAAATGACTAGATACCCCAAACACAGTTGGGAATGACCCATATTTTAGTGTTTGTTCCATTTTCATCTCTATTGGGACAAATAACTGTCCTATATTTTAAACTGGAACTAGGGTGTGGAGCGTGTGTATGTGTGCGTGAGTAAGAAAGAGAGAGAGAGAACATGCAACATGCTCTCTTACTGATTTTGTAGTTGAAACTCTTAGGTCAGTCACATTTGCTCAATTAGCATTCCCAAAGCAGGACCGCTTTCACCCAACACACCTCCATTATAAAATACCTAATACTAATAACCTCCACTTGTAACAGTGACATCCAGGACCTCAGTATCATCATTCATCATTCACATCCTCTGTGTTCATTTTAACCTTTATAACCACCCGTCTGTAGAAAAAAAAATATTACCATTCCCATTGTAAAGAATCATCAAATCAAAGAATGTCACTCATTAAATGTATAAGGAATTTTATTTCCAAGTCTCTAAATCTGGAGTCCCCTGCCTTTACTCCAGTCCTTTCTAACCTCACAAGCCTCCTTGAAAACATTGGTAGGAGGAAAACTTGGTCCTCTATCTTGCTATTTAGGTGTTTACAGAAAGGTAAGTTTATATTCTAAAAAGGATGGGAAGTTGGAAAGTAAATAAATTATTCTTCCTTTAAGTAAAAGGATAAAAAATGAGACAAAACCTCCCACCACTTCAAATGCAGTTGCATGACCAGCTTCCTACAGAGATAGGGGAAAAAGCCACGGAATCTAAAAGCAGGGAGGGAGAGCCTCAGGGGTCCTCTAGCCTGACCTCCAGCTCCCTGCACAGAGTTGACATCCTAGCTGATGTTCACTGAGCATTAAATTCTAGGTACTGGCTCGGCGCCTATGGCTCAAGCGGCTAAGGCGCCAGCCACATACACCTAAGGTGGCGGGTTCAAATCCCCAGCCCGGGCAGCCAAACAACAATGATGGCTGCCACCAAAAAATGGCCAGGCGTTGTGGCGGGCACCTGTGATCCCAGCTGCTTGGGAGGCTGAGGCAGGAGACTCGCTTGAGCCCAGGAGTTGGAGGTTGCTGTGAGCGTGATGCCATGGCACTCTACCCAGGGGGATAGCTTGAGACTCCGTCTCAAAAAAAAAAAAAAAAAAAAAAATTCTAGGTACTGTGCATGTAAGTTTTACCTGTTTTCCTTTTCTTGTTTAGTCTACAACCATAAGAGGAAATTATTATCATCCCATTTTGTAGATAAGAAAAAAACCACATTATTACTAGCCTTTAATTTTCCTAACAGTCTGCAGACATTGCTGTTACCAAGATGACCACTTCAGAGACCATAAACTGATGCACAAAATCATCGGGTATCTTTCCCACAGTCACACAGGTCTCCTGACATGGAGCCCTACTCTCTTTCTACAGAGCAATATCTCAGCAACAAAGAAAATGCCTTCACACCCTCCTCCCCTTGGACCATTCATCATAACACATTTAAAAGCAGATCCTGACGGTGACATTCTGCACATAAGTTTGACATCAGGCCTTGTAGAATCTCACTGGAGAAAGGCCAGCACTGACCCCGGAGGAAACCCAGAATCGATAATTCAAAATGTTGACGTGAATTTGTCACAAAGCAAACTTAATCCTCTGGGAAATAAAAAGTAATTTCATAGGAATAGAATTTTTAAAAGATAAACAGAGAATTCATGACTTAGGAAAGGTAAAGTTATAGAAACATGTTGTAAATCCTGATCATAAATTAGGGCTGAAAACAAAAGTATTTTTGATTCAGTTTCTGGGTGAACTGTCTTGTTGGATACACTAGCACCACCTTGTGGTAAGGAGAAGGAATTCACAAGGTTCTACCTGTTCGGTACTGCACTAAGTCCTACCTTTGCTATGGAGGTAAAATGATGTTGGATATAACTTACAAGGCTCCAGAATTTCACTCACCAAAGTTATGATAGATATTTTGACCAATTAGCCTACTTCTATATATTAGCCTACTTTACCTCATTATATCTCAGAGAGGGAGACATGCAAAACAGTGCTAGCTCTAGTAACTCCTATTGCATACCAAGCATTTATTCATGAACACTAAACCATAATATTGATATCATCATATACATATGCATAATTTTCACGAACATAATTTAATCTTATTATCAAAGCAATTTAGGCAGACCATGTGTTTATCCCATTTTACAGACATGGAAACTGAGATTTATTCGTGTAAGTATTAATAGCAAAGTTAATTTTGAAACTTTCCTAAGAGGTTATTAAACCTTCTCAGGAACTGGGGATACTGTAAAGCTGAGCATGTTCACAGAGTCAAAGAATTAGGATCAAGAGCCAGTTAAGTAAATCACTTGTAAATGACTTGATATCTCAGCAAGGATGTGCCTTCTCTGAACAGAACCATAGCAACAGATGCCCCTTCAGTCACAACTGGCTGGACCCCTGGGAAGCCCCATGCCATGCCCATGTGTTGGTTCATCACCTAAGGCCTTCCGGGCCAGCATGCCTGCATAGAAGGTCATATATGCCAAGCTGACCTCCCCACACTGCTGTTGAAGTAATTACATCATCCGAACCACACCACCTCACCCTGCCCCCACGTAGTCTAAAATCTGTTGTTATTTCTTATGCCATCTCTTGCCTACATAGTATTAGAGACATTGTTTTCATCCCTCTTTACTGAGCAAGGGAATCTCATTTAGCAGAGAGAAGTCCTATATTTATGTTCCTATTAGGCCCATGGCCTGGTTTATGGCATTCACTTGTCAATTTTTTTGGACTATGCATTTAGTGGGACCTATATTAGGAACAGAGTGCTCACCTGACCCATTTGGGTCTTGATTTACTCAATTACTATTTTCTTGTGTGTGATGTTAAAGGACATTTTGAGGGTCATATGTTCATTTAGCATTAATCTCATTGAACTCAAATGTCAATTCATCAAATGTATAATAAACACTTACTACAAAAAAATGCTTACATTATCTTGGTCTGCAATTCTAATTATTTTTATCAAATATTTTTTGAAGGAAGAGATGTAAAGCTTGATAAGTTGTTCCAAATTCCATGTGGAAAAATAAACAGTTAAAGAATATCTTTTTTAAATACCTAAAAAGAGGAATGAGGGTCTTTATCTTTGGGATATTATATAGCTATTTTAAATATTTTTCCTTATTTATTTTTTACCTTTTAATTTAACAATGAGGTTATTTGACATAGATTACTAGAATTGGAGGATATAGGAGAATTTTAGCCAAAGATCAATACTCTGTTTTTCTTTTTTGGCCCTAAATTAATTAGTAGATTCTTTTTTAAAGGCAGTGAGTGAAAGGCCTAGATATCAATCAGACATTTTTTCAACAAAGTCCCTTTATTTTCTATTCAAGATAACATTAAGAAATCATCAGATATCACTTCCCCTTGAACTGTTTCAAAGGCCTGAGCCAAAGTAGACACACACACACACCCCACATATACCACATACACCACACGCACTGGCTTAGCTGCAACCACAGTCAAGTGCCTGGAACAAGACCTGATCTCTCCCTCTCTGCCTTGTGAAGTCACAGCCTCCCTTCTACTCCAGCTAAATGACAGTAATGACATCCGTCACAACTTCCTATTTTTAATCTGGGTCTCCAGGAGGTAGATTTCCCATTCTTTCAAAAGATATTACAAAGTAGCAAACATGTAAACATTTTATGACATATTACAATAGAAAGCTAATAAACACTCATTCTCTTTTCCATTGTGACAACTCACACACACACACACATATATATATATATACACTCACACATATGTTTTATGTATGTATATACACACAGAGGGTGACAAAATTGTATATACATTTTTTTTTTTTGAGACAGAGTCTCACTATGTCGCCCGCAGTAGAATGCTGTCACATCACAGCTCACAGCAACCTCAAACTCTTGGGCTTAAGCAATTCTCTTGCCTCAGCCACCCAAGTAGCTGGGACTCCAAGTGCCCGTCACAACACCTGGCTATTTTTTGGTTGCAGTTGTCATTGTTGTTCAGCAGGCCTGGGCCAGGCTTCCACACGCCGGCCTTGGTGTATATGGCTGGCACTGTAACCACCGTGCTACAGGCGCCAAGCCTGTATACACATTTTTTAAAAGGAAAAAAAACTGTATTAAAGTTGCAATACTCCATATATACTGACAACAGAAGATGAATACAATCCATTTGAGTACCCATTGTGATTGGAGAAGTATTACTTGAGTATTACAATTTTTATACAGTTTTTTCTTTTCTTAAAATGTGTATACATTTTTGCCACCTCATGTGTGTACGTACATGGACATAATCTCTTGGGAATAATTTAGACCTCACCATTCACATATGAGGAATGCACTTCAGACAGCAAAGGCTGAGAAATTTGTTGGCATATGGTGGCAGAATTACCTGAGGGATCCTGAGAAAACCAGGTCAAGGGACATCAAAACCATAAAGGAGTGGAAGAAAACTCAAAAGATATTTTTGATAGATTTGATAATATTTTCTGTCAATAAAATAATAAATCAATAATGAAAATATTAAAACACAATAGGAAAAACAGAGGAAGGACATAAAAAATTCCAAAAAACAAATGCCAGTGGCTGCTAAGACCACAGAGCCAATCACTAATAGCAGCTTAAATATATATATTAAATGAAAATACTTGGCCTTGAAGATGTGTAAACTACTTCAGAAAGGAGATGTTCTTTTCCCTCCCTATTATCTAATAGACTTATATGCTTGATACTGCTAATGTCCCCCCATTGTAGAAAAACTAAAATACTCTGCATCACAAAATCTTAAAATTTTTATGTTCTTTGACCTAGTAATTTCAATTCTAGATAAACTACCCTAAGGAAATAATCAGAAATGCAGGCAAATTTATGTGCAAATATGTTTATTATAGCATTATTTATTATAGCAATAAATGAAAACAATAAAAATGCCCACAAGAGAGGACTGCATAAATAAATTGCTACCCATGTATACATGCATACTGGGGACTCTTACACAGCCATTAAAAATTATATTTATAGGAATTTTGAATGACATGGGGAAATGCTTACAATGCACTGAGCAAAAGAAGTAGAATGTAAAGCTATTTATATAGCCCAACCTCATCACTTTTTTAAGGGAGTTTGTATGCAGAGAAAAAAAAGAAGAAGAAGAAAATGAATGATAGGTAAGAGTAGAAGTGATTCTTATTTTGCTTTTTATAATTCTCCTTTATTTTTTCAAATTTTCTATAATGAGCATGCATTACTTTAATAATTAAAGAAACACAAACTTAAAGCACATTCCCTCACATGGCACTCAAGGCCCTGGAAAAATCTCTGTTCTAACTATTCTCTTGTAGCCTTGATTGTTTCCTAAACACATAGGAATTTCCAAATCTCCATTACTTTCTTCTTAATGTTCTGACTTCTCGAAGGTCTTACAAGCACTTGACCAAATGGAAGATCTGCGTTTAGCTCTTTGAAGATTCTTCATGCTTCTTTGCAAAAAGGTTGTATTAGTTTGCAATCCCACCAACAGTGTGTAAGTGTCCCTTCTCTCCACACCCACAGCATCATCTGCAACTTTGGGACAGTGTGATGTGGACTGTTCTCACTGGGGTTAGAATGAAGGTGGTTTTAATTTGCATTTCACTGATGATTAGGGATAATGAGCATTTTTTCATGTGTTCATTGGCCATTTGTCTTCTTGGAAGAAGGTTCTGCTCATGTCTCTTACCCAATCAACTCACAAATGTATAAATAAACTATGGTATATATATATATATATACACCATGGAATACCATTCAGCCATCAGGAAAGATGGAGACTTTATATCTTTTGTATTTACCTGGATGGATTTGGAGAGCATCCTCCTAAGTAAAGTATCACAGAAATGGAAAAGCAAGTATCCAGTGTACTCAGTACTGATATGAAACTAGTAGATGAACAACTACATGCTCACACTAGAAAAAAGAAACACAATTAAATTCAGGTAGAAGGAGGGGGAGACGAGGAGAGAAGGGAGGAGGGAGGAGGTTTGGGAAGCTCTCACCCAACAGGTGCAATATGGGGGTACATGGCACACTTTCTGGGTGAAGGGCTCAACTACAATTTGGACTTTACCTAACAAATGCAAATAATGTAACCTAATCATTTGTACCCATATATTAATCTGAAATTTAAAGAAAAGAACTTGAAAGTCAGTTCTGCTATGTGGCATTCTCGGAAGCCCCAAGTCAGAATTGGTTGTTTCCTCATCTTTCTTTTAAAACCACTTGATACTTGGTTGTAGGACGCTGTTTACTAAATTAATTCTAAGTTATTCATTTATATCTGTCTCTCCATTGGACCTTGAACTTTTCAAAGGCACTGGGTTTTTAGAAACCTTTAAATCTCTAATATCTAGAATTATTTCTGCCATGTCATAGATAGTAAATGCAAGCATGAAAGAATGATAAATTCCAGAAAGAAAGGTGGATAGATGGATGGATGGATGGATGGATGGAAACCTACAGATTTTTCCAAGGGTGATAGAATCTAGAAACTAAGTCACCTTCAAGTCGTTCCATATATTTGGATGTGGATATCCTATGGACGACATACAGGAGACACTCTGTTGAGCATTGCTGAGACAAATTGAACTATAATTAGCTTATAATAGAACTGAAATTTTTCTAGCTGGAATAACAAATCTGTTATCCTGCTTCGCAGCAAATGGCTTTCTACAAAGGATACCCACATGCTTTTTTATTACTAAAAACTATTCCAATAAAAGATATGCTGAAAAATTATTGTAATTTCTACTAATTAAAAACTAATTAAGTCATTTGCTGAGTAATACATGTGCTCGACTTGCATTATCTATGAGCATCCTCTTCACTTACAAATATTTGTCTCCATTTCATTAAAGTAATTAAACGGCTCCAAGTACAGTTATGTTTACAAGCATTTTATAGCCAACTCTCAATTTTCCGTACCAATGGAGAAGAATAATAGAAATATTTAAAACCGAATAACGGATAATACAGAACCTCCCCACAGTTCTTCTACTCCTCCAGTTTAACAAACAGCAAAAGCAACCGACTGGAGTGTTAGCTCAGCTCCGTTCTCTCACTCCCACTCTGCTAGCCTGTGTAGACAATAATTGCACAGAAGTCACCTCCTTCCTCCCCACCGTTTTCTCATTCTAATCTAGTCAGGGCAAGATGGAGAGATACACTAGCACTCTACCAGGAAGGAAGGACCACCTCCCAAATCAATGACAAAACTAATTGCACTCTCTCTCTCCAACCACATCACCCAGGCTTTGTCCCTGGCAATTAGGAAAATTCCTTAAGTTCCTAGGGAAAAAAATGCTGCATAAAGCAAAAACTTCTTTACACTATGAATTATAATGGAGATTCTGAGTGAAGGTGTCAGCGTGCGTATGACAATGTGCCTGGGTACAGCTCTTTTTTTTTTTTTTTTCTATTATAAAATAAGAGGAATTATGCAGAGGATACATTTTTCTTCACAGAATGGGACAGAACATAATTATGAAGGGGCAGAGAGTAAATATAAGTTGGCTGCATTTAATTACATATATTGAGGAATGTGACAAGAAAACATTTATGGGAAATGCGTTGACAATCCATTGTCCATAAGAGGCACTTTGTGAGAGTTCTCCTAACTCCCTAATGCCGGGTTTTGCCCTGAATGGTAGAGGCAGCAGCGATGCCGCTGGTGAGAAGGGTGAACAGGTGCTGCGCTGAGAATGCATCCTCCCCGACGCAGAATCAAGCTGAGGGGTCCGCTAAGAGCAGAGCAGGGACAGAGGGAGGGGTCGGAGTGAAGGCTGGTGCAGGAAGCAAGGTGGGTTCCCAGGGCTAGAAGCTGCAGCTGCAGCACAAAGCAAATGATGGGCAGCTGGTGATGATGCTAGTGACGGTGGTGGTGGCGGCGGCAGTGATAGGAATACAGACAAACAAATAGGTAGAAAGAAAGAACATTTGGGGTGCACACCTAGCACATAATAACTACCTAATAACTGCACAAGGCACTTGAGGTCCTCAGAGACAACATTTGGTTCCTAAGGTTGAAGACACAAAAGAAGTTTTGTGACAAGAGGCAGGGAGGCCATTGGTATGACTGTTTTGTTTCACTTTTGATACAGGCCTCAGAGGCAATCGGCACAACGTGTTCAGAAGGCTTGAAACAGAATCGCATTCAGCCCCCGTGTGTTACATGGCATCTCCTTTATTCTGGACTTTCCCCTGCTTTAAATTTTATTGGATTTTAATCGGAGACCATCTGATGAAATGTTCTGAACCTAGATTAGAATGTAGCGTGTACAACAGCAGCTGAATGAGAGGGAGGACAGTGGAATCACATAATGGAATATAAAATAGAATTTAAAAGCAATAAAACTGCAGCAGGCAGAGGGGTCTCCTCAGGGGCAAGAAGCAGCGGGAACATTCAGACGCTCTTACACCCAGAAAGTGAAACCCAGCAAGTCTCGTCCTAGAGGACACACTCACTTTGGGCAGGCCCTGTGTCTTTTCCAAGGACATGCCCGTCCTACCCAGGGTATAGCAGAAAGGACAGACAGAGCTTGGGCTGGTTCATGGAAATAAAACTGACCAATGTTACAAACAGCCCCCAAGTACCCACGGCAGGCCCTTGTCCTCCCCAAAATTCATGACAAGAAACAATGGAAGTTTCTCTATACCATCTAGAGCACAGTTTCTCAAATTCACCATGCAACTGAAATCATGGGGTCTTATTAAAATGCAGGTTCTCAAATTCATTGTGCAGCTGAAATCATGAGATCTTATTAAAATGCAGATTCTGATTTGGAAGGTCTGGGGTGGGCCCTGAGCCCAAGAATCTGCACTGTTCACAAGCTCCCACCTGCCGAGGAGGCTGTGTTCCAGCGACCACACTCCCAGTGGCGGGATATAAAGGAGCTTTACATCCCTCTCAGTACCTAGTTAAAACTCAGACACCTGGGCCCCACCTTGCCATGCAGCTCTCAGGAAGGCTCCTGGCAATTTGAGCATTTATCAAGCTCCCCTGTTCACTTTTATGCCTATTCTTTCACATGCCAGGCAAATTCTTGAGAATTTAGAACAGGGAGTTCTTTCTCCCATAGTCCGTTAGGAGATAGGAAGGTAAACAAGCTGACTGATGGAACTGAGAGTGACATGGAGTGTGGGGCTCGGGAGGAAATCCATGAACAGAACACACGAGGTCAGGAACCCTCTCTTTGGGGAACCCAGCGCACGCTTTTTAGCAGACACAGCTACTTGAGTGCTACATCTTCCCAAGCAGATTTCTGAAAAACAAATCTCATTACAGTGCCATATTCAATGGGCTCATATGGGGAGCTCTTTCTGCTTCTGCGCCTTTGCTTGTACCCTCCGCCCAATCCCATTACCAAATCCTGTTGGCTCCGCCTCCAGGATGCATGTTTTCCTGCCTCCCCTTCTCCCATTTCCCCGGTCATCACCCTAGTCCCAGCCGTTATCTTCTCTCACCTGGACCTGAGCCATAGGCCCCTAGCTGGTGTCCCAGTTTCTGTCTTGCCCCCTGACATCCATGCTCTATTCCACAGCCAGTTTAAACTTCCTTCAGAAGCTTCTCACTGCATTCGGATAAACTCTCCACTGAAGCCACAAAGGCCCTGTTGTGTTCATGTCTCATGAACCTCTTCCCTGTGCGCTCCATCTACACCAGTTTGCTCTGTGTTTCTTTCCCACCGCAGGGTCTTTGCCCATGCTCATTCTCTGGTTGTACTTCTTGCCGGACACGGCTAGCCCCTGCGGCCTGCAAAACTCCCCTGCCCACCTTACCTTGAGTAGATCCTGCTCTGGTCCCTTGTTGTTCCTTTATAGCATGAATTACTATTGGCAATTATTCTACTTGTATTTTTCTTTCTCTTTCCTTATATCCTTGATTCTCAAAACGTGGTCTCAGACAAGGAGCACCAGCATCGCCCAGGGGACTCTGAAGGTGGGGCCCTCTTCTGTCTTGGCAAGGTCTCTTTGTGAATCAGCACATGCCAAAATTTGAGAACAACTGAACTGGACTGTAGTCAGCACTGAAGTAAAAACTCATCTGTCTCGTCCATCACGATCTTTCCCACACCTAGAATGGTGTACATAGTAGACACTTGGTAAAGAAATGAATAGATAAATGAGTCCCAGAAGCCAAACAATTCCAATATTCCAATATCCCATCCCAGTCTGGCCAGTATACTTTTAAAAGTTCCATCACAGCTCACTGCAGTGTCGAACTCCTGGGCTCAAGCAATCCTTCCACCTCAGCTTCTAGAGTAGCTGGAACCAGAGAGAGGTATGTGCCACTGCAGCTGGCCTCATGTTTTAACTTCATAACTTTAGACAAATTACTTAATGATCCTGAGCCCTGGTTTCTGCATACGTTAAAAAGGCACAATAATTTCCACCTCTCGGAATCACCAAGTGCTTTAAGTCAGATAATGAACGAGTGTGAAAACACTGATAGATAATAGAAGTACAATGAAATTTGGGCATGATTATAATAACTTTCACCAGTGTTTATTGAGCATTTACAATGTACAGGCACTGGGTTAAGTACTTCAGTAACATTAGGTTATTTAAGCATGCTAAGAACCCTCCAAGGTAGATACTGTCACAGCCTAAATTTTGTAGTTTAAGAAATAGAAGTCCAGGAAAGCTAAGATACTTGCCCAGAGGCACACAGACAGAAGACGGTGGAGCCAGAGTCTGAACGCAGACAGTCTGAGCACAGAGAAGATATCCTATGCTGCAAACACAGGTGCAGAAGAGTGGCAGAGAGGCAGGTCAGCAGAGCAGCAGCCACACTCACTGGGAGGGTTAGCTGTATGTGCTGTGACAGTCAGCGGCCCCTCCTGGGGTCAGGTCAGCAAGTAGGATCTTTTCAGCTCAATTTGCATGTTCTGCCTGAGAAAGAGGAAAAACTAAGAATCCCGCCAGGGGATCTATTTAGTCCTCACTGGGGGTGGTAAAGGAGCCCAGCTGGGTCACAGTGGCCAGAGGGGATGTGTGCTAACACCAGGTGTGGCCATCGGACTCCCTGTGCTGACTCCTGGAGCAGGCACCTCCATCCAGCCTCTGGGGCTGAGCCCTTCACTGCAGGGACAGAGTGTGCTGTGCGTGTCATCCCAACAGCAGGAAGCCCTGGGCTCAGCCACATCAGGTGGCCATCAACCACAAGCATCCTCACAGAAGCCCATGGAACCTGGTGGGTGCAAGAGCCCTCAGCAATCCAGAGGCAAAAGCTCCTAGGTGGGGATTAAATCAGAGATAAGAGGTTTTCCCAGTTGGGATTTAATGGACAAGCCCAGCCAGCCCCACATGTACTTTGGAAGAAGGCAGGTGAGGGCTCTAAGGAGTGAGAGCATCCATGGAATGAGGTGGAAGTAACCCTTGCCTACACCCAACTACAGCAGGCAGTCCTCAAAGGCTTGTTGAACCAAACTGCTCCAGTATAGAACAGCTTCTAATCACCTGCAGCCTGGTAGCTGCAAAGAGGCAGAAATAAGGAAAGGAACTCTAAAGGGTTTGAGGTGAACCCTTGAGATGAATTATAGTTGAGGTTAAGTCAGAAGGTTGAGGTGAGGCCTTTAAGATTTGAGGCTGTGGTTGAGAGAATAGAAGAGAGTGTTACACCCTTGCCCCTAAGCCCAGATGGATCATGAAACACAGGAGAGAACAGTGTATCTCATGAGCAAAATTATCTTAGCCAGGAGCCTGCTGATCAGTCCCTAAAATCAAGCAGTGATGGAGAAAGACAAAACTCTGTCTTACTAGCCCCCGAGGAGGGAGGGAAAGGAGACCAGGGAAAGAAAAGGAAGGGAGGAAGGAAGAGGAAGAAAAGAGAGAAAGATGGGAAAGAAAGAAGACAAGGAAGAAGGGAAAGAGAGAGAGAGACAGGAGCTCCTAAAAATAAAGTCAAATACTAGATGAAGAAATTTTATATCCAAGGCCAGCTCTATGTGTTAAATTTCAGTAAAACTTATTGTTTTAAAATAATGCTGTCAGGCTTTCAGGCAAGTCTGCTGTTCGCTGTAACTTTAACTCTTATAATAAAGGGAAAGGGACTTTAAAATTAAATGTAACTGATTTAAAAAAAAAAAAAACCTCAAAATTTTCAACTCAAATTTCATTAACTGATAAAGGTCTACCCTGAGCCTTGGGCAAGGGCAGTGGAAGGGATTTGGTTAATTTGGAAGATTAAAGGGGTTTTCAATAATTGAGGCCACATTAGAGGGAGACGCAGTAGTTTGAATGACATTCCAAGGTCAAGAGACTGGAGAGCTAAGAGTTCTTCTCCAAAAAAAACACGGAGTTAACCTTTCAGACAGGAAAAAGTCGAGGTGCTGTGGCCTTGAACTTCAGTGACTGATAAACAAGAAACAGACAATATAAATTGGTAATATACCTGTTTATACATAGATTTATCTTTCCTTTGGTTAAGGAATCTGACCAGTGGAGTCTTGAATATTTTAAAGTGTTCTATATAAGGCAATGTGTTATCTTGACAGTTTATTAGCAACAAAGTCAGGAAGGTCAAAACTGAAGACTCCTTCTATAATTTTATTTCCGCTCTGCTTACATCTTAATAAAAGGTGTCTCTTGCAACAGTAAACAGAAACCAATCTGCATTTGCAGGTGCAGAAAAGGTGCTTTCAAATATATCATAAGAAGAGAATGACATAGGCTTATAAGGATCAGCATCACTCAACACTCTTTAGACCTTGGAAAGATACAAAATGATTGGTTTCTTCTCTTGGCTAAAACATAAAAGTAAATAGTGAAGTCCATAGGATACAAACCTAAGCCCATTAAGATACTGTTTTTCCTTTCCTTTTTTTTTTTTATTTCAGATTAATGTGAGAGGGTACAAACAATTAGATTACAATGTTTGCATTTGTTAGATATAGTCCCTGTTGTAGTTGTGTCCTGCACCCAGGAGATGTGCCACACACCCTTATATTGTGCCCATTAGGTAGGAGCACACTAATACCCTTCCCTCCACCCTTCTCCTTCCTCTCCCCAATTGCAATTGAACTTGAGTTTTTCTCTTGTATGGGCATGTATTAGATCATCTACTGGCTGTATATTAGTTTTGAGTACATTGTGTATACTTGCTTTTCCATTCTTGTGATACTTCATGAAAAAGAATGTTCTACATCTCCATCCAAGTTAATACAAAAGATGTAAAGTCTCCATCTTTTTTATGGCTGAATAGTATTCAGTGGAATACATATACCACAGTTTGTTAATCCATTCCTGGGTTGATGGGCATTTCGGTTATTTCTACATCCTAGTGATTATAAATTGAGCTGCAATAAATAGTCTAGGGCAAATGTCCTTATAATAAAATGATTTTTTTCCTACTGGGTTGATGCCTAGTAATGGGATTGTGGGATCAAATGGAAGGTCTATTTTGAGATCTTTGAGGATTACTATCTGTTATTAATAATAATACTATATACAGTGCTTTAGGTTTCTGACAATTCCCCATCCAGAGCTGCTTGGATTGAAGGGGTGGCATTAGGGGAAGCTTGAGACTAACTGTCTTATCTCTCATTCCCTCTGACTCTAAGAAGTGACACTTCTGTGTCAATGGGACACAGAATTGTAATAATCACAGCTACAAATCACAAATTGGCTAATTTTATTCTCAATGTTACTGCCTTTGCACCTTTAACCTCTATGTCCGCTTCTCTTAATAGCTACTGAGATTTTGATTCTGGAACCCACACCCTATTGACGTAGCACACACATGCTCCAATGGAAGCTCAGACCAAGTAGGAAAAGAGGTGTCACCCTGGCCCTAAGCCACAGTTGTTGGTTCAAAGGCAGTAATACGACACCATTTGGGCCTTTCTCTTACAAGAGATTCCCAGATGATTCTCCCAAATATGGATGAGGAAGTATCTGGGTCTCAAGTTGGACAAAATTGAGAGTTATTCTCAACATGAGGCTGTCACCAGAAAGGCAAAAAAGGAAGAGAACAGAAACATGATGGCGTTATAGTCTACTGAATCACACCCATCCTGAAGGTCAACCTAGTTTTAGACTTCCAATGACACAAGATAATAAATTCTCTTTATTACTTAAGCCAATTTAATTAGGATTTTTCTGTTACTTGCAACTGATCTGACCCTAGTTGCCATAGCTACGATGTGAGATGGTATGGCCGGGTATTCTATCTCCATTTTAGAGATAAGATTGAGGTTCTAAGATTTTATGTGACCCAAGAGCACATAGTAATTGATAAAACAAGGCTCAAATTCAAGTCCTCAGACTCCAAGCCCAGTCACATGCCATCTCCATGATGTGCTCCTAGAAGCCAGATTTTTGATGGCCACTAAGTTTCAGTATAAGTATTCTGACATTATGCAATCAAAGTAAAAATTTGGTTCAAAAAAAATGTTTGTTAGGGCAGCACCTGTGGCTCAAAAGGGTAAGCCCCATATGCCGGAGGTGGAGGATTCAAACCCAGCCCCGGCCAAAAAAAAAAAAAAAAAAAAAAAAAAAAAAACTGCAAAGAAAATAAAAATAGTTTGTTGAAGAGTAGCAGTGTTGTTTATACAGCAAAGAGTCAACACTCACTTGCGGACTGGGACACAAACCCATCAAACAGCTCCAGTCATGTTACCACCACCACCATCAGGCAGGAACACAGACTGGCAAAAGTATGTATAAATGGCTAGATACATTGTTCTCGTTGGACAGGCTGTAAAATTCATTAAAACAGAAGTCCTGAGTCAGTTATTTAACACCAGTTAGCAACATTGATTAGGCAGTGTAGAATTTTAAACATAGCTAGTCTTCCAAGAGTTTGTTATCTAATAGGAGGAGAGAAAATGATGAGCCCCCCCTCGGCTATTTCTCTCAACTATACTCCTCTCCTACAGTCCTGATATGAGACCAATTCTATGCATGCATGTGCTAAATAATTGTAGATAAATCATAAATCTTTCTACAGTTCCAGCAAAGAGTACCTAGCTTTGCTTAAAAATCAACTAATTACATAAATGTAGATCCAGGCAGAAGGGACAGAGAAAAAAGAAAAGCAATTTGTTCTCTGAGATGATAACTTAGGTAACCAAAGAAGTAAAAACGACTTGAACCAAAAGTAAAAAATTTTAGCCTGCATAGAGATAAAACAGACATCAATTATTATTTGAAATTAACATTATTTTTATTAAAACCAATTTTGTTTTTTGTTTCTTTATCAGTCTCTGAGTCACATGCAACCCTAATAGATTAGTGTGGTTTGGAGGTCATATCCTCTGGGGTATCTTCAAAATAAATATGAATAAAATTATTATTAGTGTATCAATTTAATAGGCACCTGGAGAGACAGGAGAAGTGAAGTGGCATTTTGGCCCTTGAAGAACTTGTGGTTGGGGAAGGGAGATTCCAAGCACCATATGGAATGAAGAAAGAAGGCAGGAAAGGAGTGACCAGCATGAGGAGGGCAGGTCAGAAAAGCCCCTGAAACCTGCGGGCTGGGTTCCAGAGGAAGTGAGAGTGTAGATGCGGGAAGAGGGGGTGGACAGGTTGTCCTGCTGTAGCTGAGTAGAGAACTGAATGGCCTGAGTTGCTTATTTCTGACTGATAGGGAGGAATAGGAACTAGCAGTTATAGCCAAAGAAGGTTTTATGTTCTTTTTACCATAATATTGGTATATTGACTCCTTGCCTTTCAAAATTTCTGCGTACTGAGAGTACAAAGAATAGTGCTTAGGATTCCTAGAGTCAAGGCAGATAAACCCGCCTCAACCCCTATGGCCCTGGGCTCAGTCGCCACACAAAGGAACCAGGTGTGACACAGATTAGAAGTACAAGCTTGCAGGAGGCAGGCTAACCTTAAGTTCAGGGTAGCCCTAAGCCCCCCTCTGGCTATTTAGTAAGGCTATACACAACAGCAGGTGTGGAGCCTTAAGGTCATTCCATACCAGGGCTGCCTGCGTAGGGATTGCCACCTGCTCTTTCCTCACATGATCTTTCCCCACAACCCCCATGAAGAAGCACCAAGCATCAATGTCTACCACATGCTTACTAACCAGTGACCGTTCTCATCTCATTCTGGAACACTGAGTTACTTGGCACATTGCCCCTAAGTCACAAAATGTCTCTAGGCTTGCCAGGAGACTGTCCTGTTCACAGCGGTTCCTTGTAATGTGATAAAAATCAGTAACTGTGCTTTGCAAGCGTAGTGTCCATTCCTCTACATAAACCTGGATCCAAAGCCCATTTTCAGGCTTAACGCCTGTGGCTCAAGCAGTTGAGGCACCAGACACACACACCTGAGCTGGTGGGTTCGAATTCAGCCCAGGTCTACCAAACAACAATGATGGTGGCAACCAAAAAATAGCTGAGTGTTGTGGCCGGTGCCTGTAGTCCCAGCTACTTGGGAGGCAGAGGCAGGAGAATCACTTAAGCCCAGGAGTTAGAAGTTGCTGTGAGCTTTGATGCCACAGCACTCTACCTAGGGCAACAGCTTGAGGCTCTGTCTCAAAAAAAAAAAAGCCCATTTTCAACATTTACTAACTATACGACTACATGACTGGGCAAATTACTGAACCTCTTTAAAACTATTCACTCATCTACAAAAGGGATTATTATAAGGATTAAATAAAATAAAGCATGTAAAGTGTTTAAGAAATAACAAGTGTTTAATAAATTGGACATGCTGTTATTAGCCATATGCCAATCATTCAAAACATTGCCCAGAATCCCAATTGCAAATCAACCTTCCCTGGCACCCAGCAAACCCTGGTAACCTAAAAACTCTGACCATAGACTCCAGAGGGTTCTTCATTGTAACTCTTCCTCTTTCGAGCTCAATTTTTCTTAGCCGGTTTTACAGACTCTCAGCAGGGGTACAAATCATGCCTCTAACTCACTGCTTTGTTTTCTGGGTTCCTGAGCACTCACCCAGATTGTCTTAGCTCAGTCTATCCTGCACTGGAAGTATGTAACTTCTGATGACTCAAACCTAGGGAAGGAGTGGCAATCATTGTGTAAGGCAGTATCCATGTAATCCTTTTTCACAGAGCATCTAGGGAAGAGAAAAAGTGAGAAAGTTCACATATTTTCCTATATTTTGCAAAGTCTATGAATCACAAAGCCTCCTATATTGGCCTTGTGTGAAAATTCTTACTACAGTTCCAGGTACAAGTTCAAGTAAGATTTTATATCAGTTAAGGTACAGTCAGAAGTCAGAAAGCACAGAAGAAGTTTGAATAAAGAGATTTTAATGTAAAGAATGGTATAAGGCTGTTAACCTGCAAAATGAAAGAATAAAAGAACATTAGTTATCACAAAGGCAATAACTATAGAAAACAGCTATCATCTCTAAGTCTAGGGGAATAGAAGGAAATGTTTGTAATCATTAAAACTTCTTTGTAAGTTTTTTTGTTGTTGTTTGTTTGTTTTTTGAAACAGAGTCTCATTCCATAGCCCAGGCTGGAATGAATGGCTTAACTATAGCTCATTCTAGCCTCAATCTCCTGGACTCAAGTGATCGTCCTGTCTCAGCTTTCCAAGTAGCTAGGGATACAGGCAGGTGCTACCACACTTATTTTTATTTATTTAGATATGGTGTATGGCTATGTTTCCCAGGCTTATATCAAACTCTTAGCCCCAAGTGATCCATCGTGGCCTCCCAAATTGCTGGCATTATAGGTATGAATCACAGTGCCCAGGTCAATTATTAAAATTAGAATAGAAAAAAAGCTTACAGGATCCAGGAGTTGGAGGTCGCTGTGAGCTGTGTGATGCCACTCTATGGAGGGCAATAAAGAGAGACTCTGTCTCTTAAAAAAAAAAAATTTTACAGGAGGGACACAGAACTCTGAGAAAAGGATGCCAGTTGACTGAGTAGATACTATGAAATTGATCCTGCAGATGTTGGAAAATCTACAAACCAAATTTAGCTATAGCCATAGATAGAAATTCCTGGTGCCAGAGTGAAGCTTTACTAGGTGATACTCAATGGAAGAAAAAGCAAAAACAATGGACTTAAACTTCACCTTCTTCTATTAGCCTCTCAGTCTCCGTCATAGGGCACTTTACTGGCAATCTTTTTTTATTATTAAAACATAGCTGTGCACATTAAAGCAATTATGGGGTACAATGTGCTGGTTTTATATACCATTTGAAATACTTTCATCAAACTGGTTAACATAGTCTTCACCACATTTTCTTAGTTATTGTGTTAAGACATTTATATTCTACACTTAGTAGATTTAACTTGTACTAAGACTTTAACTTAGTAGATTACAACTTGTACTTGTAAAATACATCATAGGGGTGGTCCCACCAATTATTCTGTCTCCACCAATCCTCCCCCCACCCCTCCTCCCTCGCCTCTTTCCCCTTCTTCTTGGGCTATAGTTGGGTTATAGCTTTCATGTGAAAGTGTGGGTGTTTATAAATTGGTTTCATAGTAGGGCTGAGTACATTGGATTCTTTTTCTTCCATTCTTGAGATACTTTGCTAGGAAGAATATGTTCCAGCTCCATCCATGTAAACATGAAAGAGGTAAAGTCTTCATCTTTCTTTAAGGCTGCATAATATTCCATGGTGTACATATACCACAATGTATTAATCCATTCATTGGTTAATGGGCACTTAGGCTTCTTCCATGAATTAGAAATTATGAATTGGGCTGTGATAAACATTCTGATGCAAATATCTTTGTTATAAAGTGATTTTTGGTCTTTTGGATATACACCTAGTAGAGGAATTGAAGGATCGAATGGCAAATCTACTTTAAGTGATCTCCAAACATTTTTCCAAAAGGAACGTATTAGTTTCCATTCCCACCAGCACTGCAAAAGTATTCCCTTTTCTCCACATCCATGCCAACATCTCTGGTTTGGGGGTTTTGTAGTGTGAGCTAATCTTACTGGAGTTAGATGATATCTCAAAGTGATTTTGATTTACATTTCTCTGATGATTAAGGATGATGAGCATTTTTTCATGTGTCTGTAGGCTGTGCACCTGTCTTCTTCAGAGAATTTTCTCTTCAAGTCCCTTGCCCAAACTGAAATGGGATCACTTGTTATTTTCCTGCTAATAAGTTTGAGTTCTCTGTGGATTCTGGCAATTAAACCTTTGTCAGAGACATTACCCACAAATATCTTCTCCCATTCTGAGGGCTGTCTTCTTGCTTTACTTACTGTGTTCTTGGCTGTGCATAAGCTTTTTAGTTTGAGCAGATCCCAGTAATGTATTTTTGGCTTACTGGCAATCTTAATAGGGAACCAGTTAGCAAAGCAGAAATGTGATTGGCAAGGTATCACAAAGCAGAGCAGAGGCTTAGAGGTAAGAGATAATAGCTTAATGACTGATATAAGGCTCTTTCCAAGGAAAAGCAAGCCAAGCTACAGAGGGAAACAAACTTTCTTCCTGCCATCCAAGAAACCTCAAGTAGGGCACCTCCTTCCAGGAGGAAGAAAGAAGCAAAGGAGCAGACATACCTTTACAGCTTCCACCAGGGCTTAACCCATGTAATGAGAGCCAATAAATGTGCCTAGACATAACTGCCTCCCCATGTTTGGACACAAAGTGAGGGAAGGAAAAATGGTTCAAAGGTGAACCACGAACTTCCAGTAGACTGAAATGATCTTGACTATTCTTCTTTTCTCCATAATGTCTATTCTTCCTCAAGGGAATATCCCAGTAGCATATCTGAAAAACTCAGGGCAAGCATATAATGGAGCCATCTTTCCCATCCTCATTTCTAATCCTATAAATCCACCTAAAATCTAAAAGATGAGCACTTTAACTGCTTAAAACTGGCCTTCAGGATATGGATCAAAACAAGGCATTATGGTAACTCCAAGGACATATTACTGTATGACGTATAAGGTCATCTTAGTTCATTTTGTGCTGCTAAAATAGAAAACAATGGACTGGGTAATTTATCATGAACAGAAATTTATTGGCTCATGGTTCTGGAAGCTGGAAAGTCCAAGGTTGAGGGGCAAGCATCTTGTGAGGGCCTTTTTGCTGCATCATCCCATGGTGAAAGGAAAAAGAGAGGGCGAGAGAGAGAAAGAGAAAACCAGACTTATACTTTTATAAGGAACCTACTTCCTCAACAGCATTATCTTATTGATAAGGTCAGGGCCATCATGAACTAATAACCTCTCATTAAGACCTACCTCTCATTAACACTGCTACATTGAGTATTCAATTTTGAACACATGCTTTTTGGGGAACACATTAAAACCATAGCAAGGGCTAAGATTGTTCATTATTTTACTAACCACCTTCTATATGAGATCATTAAAAATTGTTAATTTATAAGAACTAGATAATAGTCCATTTAATGTAACATTAGAAATATAAAGTTTCCCAAATTTGCCCCCATTCTCTAAAATGTAGGTCTTCTCTTTGTTCCCATAGGTAAATTAATTTCTGCAATGTGTGCATATATTTTCTTTTGCTTGAAATTCTATTCCCATTTCCTTTTTGATTCTCAAAAGAATCAACTTTTTAAAGCTTCTACAAGAAGGAAGAGTCTGAGATCATGGCAACCTGTCATGTCTCTCTTCTCCTCCAAAATTCACATGATCTGCTGTTTGTGCCCTGGTTAGTTGTAAGAGTCAATACATAGCTAAATTTCAGGAAGTTGTTGGGTTCCAATTCATTTCTAATGAGGAGAGCTCATGGAACACCAAAAGACCAGGATCAAAGACTGGGGTAACAATTGAATCCTTGAAGGAGTTTCATCCCCAGAGATTTTAGTCCTCAGCTATAATTTGAATGCATGTTCCCTCCAAAAGCCACAACATGAGACCCAGCTCGTTGGTAAAGAGCTGGTTAACTCCACTTCCTGGGGCCCCAAATCCAATCTCCTAATACCAGTTTTAATTGCCAAATTGCAGAAAATACTTACAGCATGGAACCAGCAGAAGAACTCTGGCAACGTGAATAATGAGATTGGATCAACTCCCCCCTCCAGGAATGACAAAGGTGATACAACAGAAAATGCCATTCATAGAAATATGGATGAATTCTAGGAAATAGAATTCAGAATATGGATGGCAAATAAGATGAATAGAATGGAGGGAAAGATGGAAATAAAAATCCAAAGAGTAGTTCAAAAGTTGTCCCAAGAAATTAATGAATTGAAAGACAAAGTCACCAAGGATATGGACATAATGAGAAAAGATATAGCAGAGATCAAAGAAGTGAAAAAGCTATTCAAGGGGCTTTGAAATACAGTAGAATCCCTCAGTAATAGAGTTGAGCAGGCAGAAGAAAGGACCTCAGAAATTAAAGACAAGGCTTTTGAATGAAGTCAAGCATTCAAAGAGTCAGAAAAATGGAAAAGGAGAACAGAACATTCCCTGTGAGAGTTGTGGGATCATTCCAAAAGATCAAACATCCAACTTATAGGAATTCCTGAAAGAGAAGAGGATGGTCCTAAAGGCACAGATGCTGTACTCCAAGATATTATGGAAGAGAATTTTCCAACCATTGCAAGAGATACAGAAATTCAGATAGTAGATAGTTTCAGAACCCCAGAAAGACTCAGTCCAAATAAAGCATCTCCTAGACATATTGTAATTAACTTTGCCAAAATAAACACAAAGGAGAAAATCCTGCAAGCAGCCAGATGTAAGAAAACTATTACCTACAAAGAGAGAACTATTAGAATGACTGAAGATCTCTCAGCCAACACTTTTACCTCTCTCAGCCATGGAAGATGATGGCCATCAATCTTCAATTTTATAAAACTAAGCAACTTTCAGTCCAGGATCCTGTATCCAGTTAAACTAAGGTTTATTTGTGATGGAGAAATCAAACACTTTATTGACATACACAAGTTGAGGAAATTTGCCATAACTAAACCAGCTCTCCAGGAAATACTGAGACCCTTTTTCCATAATGACTAGCACAATGGTCTACCATCAAAGTAAACTTACCCAGAATTTATCAAACAAAACCTAACTTCCACAATAGTGAAAAGATTAAAAATATGCACTGAACCTTTAAAAAACATTATAGCCAAAACACTACCATACTTATCAATTCTCTCAATTTAATGTGAATGACTTAAATTGTCCTCTAAAGAAGAACAGGTTAGCTGACTGGATACAAAATCTTGTGCCAGGTATGTATTGCCTACAAGAGACTCATCTTACCTGAAAGGATAAAAAAAGACTCAGAGTAAAGGGATGGACATCTGTATTACAGGCAAATGGAAATCAGAAAAAAGTAGGGGCTGCAGTTTTATTCACAGATACAATAAGATTTAAACCAATACAGATAAGGAAAGACGAGGATGGACTCAATGTATTTGTCAAGGGAAACACTCAACATGAAGAGATTTCAATAATTAACATTTATGCACCCTATCTGAATACTCCTAAATTTATGAAGCAAACACTAATGGATATGAACAATTTGATGTCTTCCTAAACTATAATAGTTGGAGATGTTAACACCCCTTTGTCTATTCTGGATAGATCCTCCAAGAAGAAACTAAACAAAGAAATAATAGACTTAAACTTGACCCTAGAACAAATTAACTTAACAGACATGTACAGAACATTTTATCCTAATAAAACTAAATACACATTCTTCTCATCAGCCCACGGATCATCCTCCAAAATCAATCATATCTTAGCACACAAGTCTAACCTAAACAAATTTAAAAGAATAGAAATTATTCCTTATATCTTCTCAGACCATCATGGAATAAAAGTTGAACTCAACAGCAACAGAAATCTTCATACCAAAACAAACTCATTGAAATTAAAAACCTTAGGCTGAATGATACCTGGGTCAAAGACGAGATTAAGAAGGAAATCACCAAATTTTTGGAATAAAATGACAATGAAGATACAAATTATTAAAATCTGTGGGATATTGCAAAAGCAGTCCTATGAGGGAAATTTATAGCATTAAAAGCCTTCATCAAGAAAACAAAGAGAAAGTCAATAACCTAATGGGTCACCTCAAGCAACTGGAAAAGGAAGAACAATCCAATCCCAAGCCCAGAAAAAGAAAAGAAATAACCAAAATTAGAGCAGAATTAAATGAAATTGAAAACAAAAGAATAATTCTGAAGAACAATGAAACAAAAAGTTGGCTCTTTGAAAAGATTAATAAAATTGATAAACCTTTGGCTAACTAACCAGAAATAGAAAAACAAAATCCCTAATGACATCAATCAGAAACAATAAAGGAGAAATAACAATAGATAACACAGAAATTCAAAAAAATCCTCAACAATTACTAACAAAATAACCTCTCAGAACTATGAAAATCTAGAGGAAATGGACCAATACCTGGAAGCACACCACCTCCCTAGACTCAGCCAGAAAAAATTAGACATTTAGAATAGACCTATATCAAGCACTGAAATAGCATCAACTATACACAATCTCCCAAAAGAGAAAAGTCTAGGACCAGATGGCTTCACATCAGATTCTACCAAACCTTTAAAGAGGAACTAGTACTTATATTACATAACTTTTCCAAAACATAGAAAAAGAAGGATCCTACCTAACACATTCTATGAAGCAAATATCACCTTAATACCCAAACCAGGAAAGGAACCAACAAAGAAAGAAAACTATAGACCAATATCATTAATGAATATCTCGGCAAAAATATTCAATGAGATCCTAGCAAACAGAATTTAATGACACATCAAAAAAAAAAATCCACCAAAATTAAGTTGGTTTTATCCCATGGTGACAAGATTGGTTCAACATACATAAATCTATAAATATAACATAACACATAAATAAAATAAAAACCAAAGAGCATATGATTCTATAAATTGATGCAGAAAAATATTTTGATAATATACAGCATCCTGTCATGATTAGAACACTCAAGAAAATAGGCTTACATGGGACATTTATTAAACTGATAGAGGCCATCTACAGCAAACCCACCAATATTATACTGAATAAAGTTGAAATCATCTCCACTCTGATCTGGAACTAGACAAGGATGCCCATTGTCACCATTGCTATTCAACATAGTAATGAAAGTCCTAGCCATCACAATCAGGCAAGAGAAAGAGATCAAGTGTATTCAAATGGGTTCACAAGAGGTCAAACTGTCAGTCTTTGTGGATGACATTATCTTATACCTCAAAAACCCCAGGGACTCAAGTACAAAGCTCTTAGAAGTGATCAGGGAATATAGCAGAGTCATAGGCTACAAAATCAATACTCACAGAGTAGCTCTTACATATACCAACAATTTTCAAACCACAAATATGATCAAGGACTCTATTCCTTTTACAGTAGTGCCAAAGAAGATGAAATACCTGGGAATTTATCAAACAAAGGAAGTGGAAGATCTCTATAATGAGAATTATGAAACCCCAAGAAAAGAAATAGCTGAAAATTTTAACAAATGGAAAAACATACCATGCTCGTGGCTGAGAAGAATCAACATGGTTAAAATGTCCATAATACCCAAAGCAGTATACAGATTTAATACAATCCCTATCAAAGCACCAATGTCATACTTAAAAGAAATTTTAAAAATTGTACTGTTTTATATGAAATCAGAAATAATCTTCAAATAGTCAATACATTACTTAGAAATAAAGACAAATCAGGAGACATCACATTACCAGACTTCAGATTATATTACAAGGCTATAGTGATCAAAACAGCATGGTTCTGATACAAAAATAGAGACTTAGATCTATGAAATAGGTTAGAAAATTTAGAGATGAACCCAGCCACATATCATCTTTTGATCTTTGATAAGCCTCACAAAAACATACATTGGGGAAAATATTCCCTATTTAACAAATGATAGTGGGAGAACTGGCAAGTGTGACCTGTCGAAGAATGAAACTGGACCCTCATCTTTCACCACTAACAAAAATTGATTCTCACTAGATTTAAACTTAAGATATGAAACTATAAAAATGCTAGGAGAGGATACAAGGGAAATACTTGAAGATATTGTCCTGGGAAAATATTTTATAAGGAGGATCTCCTGGGCAACTAAAGCAATACCAAAAGTATTTTACTAGGATCCGATCAAGCTAAAAAGCTTCTGCACAGCTAAGGGCATTGCAAGTAAAGCACACAGACAGCCTTCAGAATGGGAGGAGATTTTTGCAGGTTCTGATTCCAACAAAGGTCTGATAACTAGAATCAACAGAGAACCCAAATTAATCAATAAGAAAACAACAAATAAGCCTCTTTCTTTATGGACAAGAGACTTGAACAGAAACTTCTCTGAAAATGACAGGTGAATGGCAAACAAACACATGAAAAACATGCTCATCATCTTTAATCATCAGAGAAATGAAAATCAAAACCACTATAAGATATTACCTAATTCCAGTAAGATTAGCCCTGATCATCACAAAATTCCAAAACTGCAGATGTTGGCATGGATATGAAGAGAAGGGAACACTTCTACAATGTTGGTGGGATTGCAAACTAATACAGCCTTTTTGGAAAGAAGTACAGAGAATTCTCAAGGAACTAAAAGTTAACCTACTATTTGATTCTGAAATTCCATTACTAGGTATCTATCCAGATGAACAAAAGTCATTTTACAACAAAGACCAGAATGTTTATTGTAGCCCAAATTTGCACCAGAATGTTTATAATTTCCAAGTCATGGAAGCAGCCCAAATGCCCATAAACCCATGAATGAATTAGCAAATTGTGATATATGTATATGATGGAATACTATGCAGCCATAAAAAAGAGGAAGACTTTACATCTTTTGTGTTTACCTCGATGGAGCTAGAACATATTCTTCTTAGTAAAGTATCTGAAGAATGGAAAAGTATCCAGTGTACTCAATACTATCAGAGCAATATATAATCACTTACACATTCATACCAATGATAAAACACAAATATAGTCCAGAAAGAAAGAGGGGAGAGGAGGGAGAAGGGAAGTAAATGGAGGGAGGTATTTGGTGGGATCTCACCTAATGTGCACAATGCAAGGGCACTTTTAAAAACTAAGAGTATATTATAAATGTCTTACCACAAAAAATAAGTAAGTGAGGTGATGGTTACATTAATCAGTTTGATTTAAGTATTCCACATTGTATATCAAATCAGTACAGTATATCCCATGAATGTATATGGTTATTATTTAATAAAAATTAAGTTTTAAAAAAGGACCATAACCAATCAATAAGTGAGTCAAAACAGAAAACTCAATGTCTAACATAACAAGGAGAGGAAACGTAATGAGCATCAGGCTTTGAAGTACATGTGCCTGTGAGTGCATATGTTTGCATGCAAGTGTATACGTGCACGCATGCACACAGGAATAAGAGAGAAACAGAGACAGAGATCTATAAATGAATACTGAGAAACTGTGAGGATCAGGTATATATGCATAAATAAGGATTATTAAAATAGAAGGGGCTAAGCTTCTATTTTCATAATGCTTAAGAACAAAAACTACTAAACCATTTCAGCAACATTTTAAGGTTGGGAGTAGAGAAGAGAAAGAGGATCTTGATATGTTTTAATAGCCCCAAGTGAGTTAGGGCTGAGACTTTATGAGATAATGAAAATGAAAGTATTCTTAAAATACTATTTTATTGGCATCATGGTAAGGAGAAGTATAGGGGAGATAGGGAGTCTTACTAAGGAAAATAGGCAATGTTTGTAAAAATAAATAGTAGAGAAATATGCACGTGTGTTTGAATTACAGAAAATGGAATGGGAAAGTACAATAGAACTTCCAAATTAGTGAGAGGAAACAAAGTAAACAAATGTCAACTTTAACATCAGAAAAAATGATAAAAATAAGAATACTCATTTGGATTGCTTAAATATTTGCAGTATTCCATTTTATCTATTGGATTTTTAGCCATATATTTTTTGTTTTGTCTCTATTTTAGTGGCTGCTCTAGGGATTGCAATATAAATACCTAATCTCACTTTCTCAATCTAACTGGAGCTAATTTTCTACCACTTCATGTAAAAGGTAAAAGCCTCCCAACTGTATAGTTCCCTCCACCAAATTTTATAAATGTTTTATGCATTGCATCTTTATACATTGAAAATCCTTGTTTGCTTTTTCCAGTTGTAAATATTTTAAAGACTTTAAGGGGAAAAAATCATATTTTGTGTTCACCCAGAGGTTTTCCATTTCTTTTGTCCTTCCTTCATTTCTGAAGATTCTTTCATCCTGAAAAACTACCTTAGGCATTCCTTATGGAGCAGTTCTGCCCATAATGATTCTCCTAGCTTTCCATCATCTGAGAAAAAGCATCTTTATTTTTCCTTTATTCCTGGTGGATATTTTTACACTGGACACAGAATTTTGTATTGACAGCTTATTTCTTTCAGCATTTACAGTTTTTATTTTACTCTCTTCTGGCCTTCATGGCTTTTGATGAGAAAGCCACAGTCATTCTAATCATTGTTTCCCTGTATTTAACATGTCATTTTCGTCTAGCTGTATTCATGACTTTTTTCTTTCAGTGTCATCAATTTGACTGTGATGTGTCTACATCCAGCTTTCTCTAAGTTTATCTTAAGTTTCATTGAGCTTCCTGAACATAAATGTATGGGCCTATTTTATTTTTATGTATGTTAGACCTTTTGATATTGTTCCACATGTTTCTGATGTTCTACTAATTTTCCAATTTTTTATTTCTTTTTCCTCAGATTGGATAATTTCTAATGATCTATCTTCAAATTTGCTGACTTATTCCTCAGTCTTCTCCATTGTGCTAGTAAGCTCATCCAATGAATTTTTCTATTTAAGATATTGTGTTTTTTAGTTCTAAAATTTCTACTTTTTTATAATCTTTGTTTCTCTTCAGAAAGCTCCCATTTTTCTGTTTATTTCAAATGTATTTAAGTTGACCTCATGGACCATAGATACAATAGATGCTTTAAAGACTGACAATTTCATCATGTAGATCATCTTAGGATCATCTCTCTTGATATCCTTTCCCTTGAAAATTGATCATATTTTTCTGGTTCTTTGTATGTCAAGTAACAAGGCATTGAGAATATTATGCATGAAGACTTTGGGTCCTATTATAATCTTTGTGTTGGTGAAGACATAGAAACTCTCATATATTCTCAGAATGTAAAGTAGTTTATCCACTTCATAAAACTGGTGGTATCTTATAAAGTTAAGCATATAACTAAAATATAACCCAGGCATTTTATTCCTACTTATTTACCAAGAGACATGAAATTACATATCCATGCACAGACTTCTATTGAATACTCAAAGCAGTTTTCTTCGTGAACTCCAAAACCTGGAAATAACCCAAATGTCCATCAAGACATCATTGAATAAACAAGTTGTGGTAAATAAGTTGTGATATATCCTTATAAGAAATATAAAAGAAATAAACCTTTGTTATATGCATAAAACAGATAAATCTCAAAGCCACTATGCCATTTGAAAGAAGTCAGTCAGAAAGAATGCATACTATATAATTCCATTCATATAAAATTTTAGAAGATTCAAATTAATTTACATTAGCAAAAAGCAGAACAATGTTTGCCTAGAAACAAGGATGATGAAAGAAATGGGTTACAAAGAAACACAAGGAAACTTTTGCACGTTTTCATAAATATGAAATATTCATATTTATTGCAAGTTTTACATATGAGTGGGTATATGTCAGAAATGATCAAATTTTCCCCTTTGAATATGAACATTTTGTGTATTTTGATTATTCATATCTCAATAAACAGGATAAAATGAGGACTAAACCAAGGAATAAATATGCAACATAAAGCAAGAAAGAAAGAATGAGATTTGTTTATCTTTCAAACAAATTTCTAAGCTTTCAAGAAACATTTAAAGTTATAATGAGAGGTTAAAAATAAAGATATTACAAAGAGATGCTTGAAAAATATAAATAAAAGGAAAAGATAGAACACTTTTAAATCAGGAAAATTTATAAAAAGTAAAACAGAACAAAGAGATAATTTGAGGTAAGAATGTACTATGTTTGAAGATAATGCCATAGTTACCAAATAAAACAACAAATATGTCAAGCAAAAATCACTGAAAATGCTAGAGAACTTAATACAAATACAATTATAGTAGAAAGATTTGATATACCTCTTTCAGAAATGGGTACATAAAAAATAAGCAAATACCTATAGGAACTGACCAATACAATCAATAAACTGAGTAATACATCTAACACAAAAATTAAGTAACTGAGGTGAAGGATATCTTAACTAGTTCGATATAAGCATTCCAAATTATATATAAAATCAGCACCTTGTATCCCATAAATGCATTAATGTATACATGATCTATGTGTTTATGACTTAATAAAAAAATGTTTAAATGTAAAAAAACAACTGAGGAATATAATCAATAACTAATTAGATATATGGAAATCCATATGGCTCCAAACAGAAAGTATTTTGGTTTTATGTCCATAAAACATTTACAAAAATTACAAAAATTGTAAAAAACATTTACTGTATTTTGCTTAAAGAAAAACTTATTGAGGATAAATAGTCTATAAGCTATATTTTCTATTCCTAACAAATTAGAAATAAAAGTAAAAGTAGCCTGCTTAAGGTGCCCTCAGGACTTTGTTGAAGTTAAAATATCTCTTTATATTGATCATGACCCTTAATGTGAAACATAGCAGAATATCTGGGATCAAATTTCACCTCAAATTCCCGACTCTGTGACATTGGATAGTCACACAACCCCTCTGAGATTCCAATACCTATAATATAGCAGTGACTATATTAACCATACAAATTTCATAAAAGTTGTCAACTAGGCCAATTGAGGTCATGGAGATCACAGCATGTTTCAATGCTGTGATGTACACCATTTTTCAATGGCGTACTTTTTTGTAAGAAAGTACACCCAACTGAACTCACAAAAAGACTTTAGGAAATTTTTTTATAGCTTTAGAAATATATTCTTTCTTTTGGGGGTCTGCCTATACATGTATGCAGAGATCTTTTAAAAGAAATCTAAAAAAGCCACACTTACTTAGAATAGCAGGAACTGTGCAACTAATGGTGATAACTTGTTACTAACTGACAACTAATAAGGAGTAAAAGTCCCTCAGATAGGAGCTACTTAAATATTTGATGACTAATAAATTAAATGTTAATTAAATACTTCAGTGATTTTCTTCCCTGACCAGCATATAATTAACATTTAATTTGTTATAAAATATTTAAAGTTATGAAATATCCTATGGCATCAAAATGTCTTCATCATCAAACCATCTTGGGACAATGTGTCAAGGGTACAAGAGGTTAGACTGGCATTTAAATCTCAGGAGACAGAACACAGAAAGTGTCTTTTGTGATTTTTTCACAGAAAGAAATTGAGAATGAATTAAGGGGATCTCACTTTCCAATTGAATTTAACCAAAGAATTTATAACTAAATGCTACTAAGTAGTAAGAGATAAAACAGAAATGAGGCACCCTTCCGAATCTAAAATGATATTATCTCATGAGTGTTGCACCCACATCAACAGTTAGTGAAAAACATGATTTAAAATGGTTAGGAAGAAAACCCATTCTCTTTTACCTCTTTGAACCTGAAACACTCCTAGAAGAATGAGCATCAGGAGGAGGAAGACTGAACAGAACAGTTAGCTATTAAGTCAAAGGGTGCCATGAGAGGTATCCTCCTGAATTCCCCCACAGAGCTGGCTGAGAGTCCCAAATGGAAGTACATTTTCCCTATCGGTTTGAAACTGATCTTGGATAGTACATGAACCTGGGCTTATCATAAGGCAAGTGGAGTCTGGAAGGGCAAAAAGAGCTATGGAATGACATCTAGCTAATAAGAGAGATCTGGTGTCTGAGGAATGAGCATCCACATTGTTAGCCTTTAAGGCAATGCAGAATAGTCCCTTGACCAAGAGAAACACCTTCTTTAGTGGATCATCAGATTACCAGGCTAAGGGAAATCCCCTCAAAGAAAGTTCCCCTAATTCACATCTGAAATATAAAAAGAAACAGGTTTGTTCCACTTCCAAAGACTTGGTGATGCAGCCTTCCTGCTTCCAACCATTGACTATCCTTCTGATGTATGTTCTTCAGCATAACCCCAGGTCAATGACTCAATACACACATCAAAGGTCAGATAAGTGTGGCATGTACACCAGACAACTAGACGTTGGCCATCACACAAGGACCAGTTCTAGGAGTTTCCAAAACCCCCTAAATTCCTTTACAAACATTGCTGCTAAGGCTACCTACTCAAACTCCCCTACCGATTCACCCTCTTCTTATATGCCAACCATAAAAATCTCATTCTCCTTGTCAGTGATTGACTTAGGCTTAAACAGGCCAAAAAGATGGGAGGAGAAATCTACTGGGACCTTTCTGTAAAGAAGCATAACCAGAAAGAGCTAGTGGTCATAATCCTCTGCTGGTGGTTGTGTGACTATGGAATAGTAGCTGACATCTCATCACCATGGGAGAGATGAGACTGAAGATGAAGCAAGCCACTGAGGATAAAGATAAAAACAGTGAAAGAAGTTGGTCATTCTTGATTTTAGAAAGCTATTGAATTAACCTCCTCTGGAGATGGCCCATATCTGGATTTCTCACATTGTGTTTTTATACTTTTAGACCCTCCTCTCTCTCAGCATTCAATCTTCCTTTATTACTGTCTTCCAAGTTCTTAATATTTCTAGCCCATATAAATGTTTCTAAAATCTAAATTGCGATATGATTGGTGCTATCCCTTTCAGATAGAAATACTCCTGGTTCATCCCAGTAATTTTAGATTCAAGAGATATCCAAAATTACATGAACATTAGAATGATTGTACCTAAAGAACTGACTTTCTTTCTGTTCCTTTGATTCTTACCTTACCCTGCACTCAACAAAATTATTTCATTAACCCTCTGCCTACAGGTCCAGAAGCAGCCACTCCAGGGAACAATTTTCGCCTTAGCAAAAACCATATATAAACTTCTGGAACAAAACATGGTTTCAGTAAACAGCATCATTTTGCAGCTGGCATCTTATAACCCTCGTTTTCTTGCTTGCTTTTCTTTACCTCTTACACGTCTGCAAAGTCCCAGCCCTTCCCTAGATGGTAGGCCACCTGTATTTCTTTGTTTTCTAGAGCATTGTGGCCCAAGATCTGATTTGCCTGCCTCTTTTCTTACCTGCTCTGTGGCCTGATTCTCACTCCTCATTTGACTCTCCAAGCTTCATCTTAATCCCTGACCTACTTCATAAGGGGACCCACTGCTCATGACCAGGTGTGTCAGACACAGGCACAGAGTTGAGAAATATTAACAAGAGTTGTGAAACACACAGTCTTATGCATATTAGCCAGTGCAAGGGATAAGTCATTCTTCACTGGGGACATAATAAAGAGAATTAGATAATGGCATGTGCACCAAATACAGGCACACCTCATTTTGTTGTGTTTTATTGCTCTTCACAGATATTGCATTTTTTAGCAAATTAAAGTTTTGTGCCAACCCTCCATATAGTAATTCTATCAGTGCCATTTTTTCCCATAGGCATGTGCTCATTCTATGTCTCTGTCACATTCTGGTAATTCTCATGATATTTCCAACTTTTTATTGCCGTCATATCTGCTGTGGTTATGTAAGATTACTAATCTTTCATGTAACTATTGTCATTGCTTTGGGGCACCACAAGCCAGGCCAATGTAAGACAGTAAACTTAATCAAGAAGTGTTGTGTATGTGTTGACTAACTTCTCCCTCTCCTCAGGTCTCCCCATTCCCTGAAATACACCAACATTGGAATGAGGCCACTACAGAACCGTATCTTGGGCTAGAACTGTTCAAGCAAAAGGAACAGTTACACAACTCCCACTTTAAGTCAAAAGCTAGAAGTGGTGAGAAAGACATGCCAGAAGCCAAGATACACTAAAAGCTAGGCTTCTTCCACCAGTTAGCCAAGTTGTGAATATAAAGGAAAATTTCTCAATAGAAATTAAAAGTTCACTGCTACTCCAGTGAACACACAAGTGGTAACAAAATGAATCAGCCTTATTGTTAAAATGGAGAAAGTTTTTGTTTTAGTGGTCTGGACAGATCAAACCAGACACAATAGTCCCTTAAGCCAAAGCCTAATCTAGAGCAAGGGCCATAGCTCTCTTTCAGTCCTACAGAACCAGAGAGAGATGAGGAAGCTGCAGAAGAGTCTGAGGCTAGCAGAGGTTGGTTCATGTGGTTTAAGGACAGAAGACATCTTCATAACATAAAAATACATGGTGAAGAAGCAAGTGCTGATGCAGAAGCTGCAGCAAGTTATCCAGAGATCTAGCTAAGATCATTGAGGAAGGTAGATGCACTGAACAGCAGATCTGCAAGAAGGGGAAACAGCCTTTTATTGAATGAAGATGCCTTCTAGGACTTTCATATGTAGTGAGAAGAAATCAATGCCTGGCTTCAAAGCTTCAAAGAAGAGGTTGACTCCCTTATTAGGAGCAGGTGCAGCTGGTGACTTTAAGTTGGAACCAATGCTTATTTGCCACTCAAAAAAAATAAGACCTTAAGAATTGCTAAATCTACTCTGCCTGTGCTCTATACATGGAACTACAAAGCCTGGATGATAGCACATCTATTTACAGCAGGTGTCCTCAAACTACAGCCCATGGGCCACATGCAGCCCGCCTAGGCCATTTATCCAGCCCACCAGGTGATTTTGCTGCCACTGCCTGTCCTGCTTAGCAGCCAACTTGTCCCGGGGCCTGCAGTCTGGCCCTCCAATGGTCTGAGGGACAGTGAACTGGCCCCCTGTTTAAAAAGTTTGAGGACTCCTTTTTTACAGTATGATTTGCTGAATATTTGAAGCCCATTGTTGAGAACTACTGCTCAGAAAAAAAGAATTCTTTCAAAATAATATTGCTTATTGACATTGCACTTGATCACCCAAGAACTCTGATGGAGATATGCAAGAAGATTACTGTTGTTTTCATACCTGTTAATACATCATCTTTTCTACAGCTATGGATCAGAGTAATTTTAACTTTCAAGCATTATTATTTAAGAAATGCATTTCATAAGGCTTCAACTGCCCTAGACACTGATTCCTGATGGATTTGGGCAAATTAAATTGAAAAACTTCTGGAAAGGATTTACCATTCTAGATGTGATAAAGAAGATTCATGATTCATGGGAGGAGGTCAAAATATCAACATCCAAGGGGTTTGGAAGTTGTTTCCAATGTTCATGAATGACAGAGGGATTCAAGACTTAAATGCAGAAGTAACTGCAGATATGATGAAAACAGCAAGAGAATTCTATTTAAAAGTGGAGTCTGAAGATGTGATTAAATTGCTGTAATCTCATGATGAAATTTGAGTGGATGAAGAGCTGCTTATAGTAAATGAGCAATGAACATATTTTTTGAGATAGAATGTACTCCTCGTGAAGATGCTAGGAACACTGGGGAAATGACAATGAAGGATTTAGAATATCAGATAAGTTTAGTTGATAAATTAATGTCAGGATTTCAGAAAAATGAGTCAAATCCAAAAGAAGTCCTACTGTGGTACAATGCTATCAAAACAGCATCACATGCCACAGAGAAATCTTTCATAAAAGGAAGAGCCAACCAATGTAGCAAACTTCACTGTTGTCACATTTAGAAATTTTACAACCACTTCAACCTTCAGCAACCACCGCCCTGACCATTCAGCCGCCATTAACACTGAGGCAAGACCCTCTACCAGCAAAAGGGTGTGACTCCCCACAGACTCAGATGATTACCAACATTTTTTCATCTACCTTTGGTCACTGGCATGTGTTCTTTTGAGAGCTATATGTATATTTAGCTTGTTTCTCCATTTTTTAATAAAATTATTTGTCTTTTCTCTGCTGAGTTTTTTGAGTTCCTCATATATTCTCCATATTAATCCCTTCTTAGATGAATAGTTTGCAAATATTTTCTCCAATTCCGTAAGATATCTCTTTACTCAGTTGATTGTTTTTCTTTACTGTACAGATTTTTAGTTTAATGTAGGCCTATTTGTCTATTTTTTTGTTTCTGTTTCCTATGCTTTTGAGGTCTTACTCATAACATCTTTGCCCAGACCAATATTCTAAAGCAGTGGTTCTCAACCTTCCTAATGCTGCGACCCTTTAATACAGTTCCTTATGTTGTAGTGACCCCCAACCATAGCAACGAAAATAATTTTATGGTTGGGAGCCACCACAACATGAAGAACTGTATTAAAGGGTCGCAGCATTAGGAAGGTTGAGAACCACGTGCATTTCCCCTATGTTTTCTTCTAGTAGTTTCATAGTTTTAGGACTTACATTTAAGTTTTTAATCCATTTTGAAGGGTTTTTTTTGTTTTTTGTTTTTTGTTTTTTCCTGCAGCTTTGGGCTGGGGCCAGGTTTGAACCTGCCACTTCTGGTATATGGGGCTGGTGCCCTACTCCTTGAGTCACAGGGGTGGCCCTGAAGGGGTTTTTTTTATATGCTAAGAGGTATATTACATTGCCAGTTGCTCTGGCTAGTACTTCCAGTACTATATTGAATAAAAATGGCAAAGGAGAGCATTCTGTCTTGTTCTAGATCTTAGAAGAAAAGCTTGCAACTTTTTCCAATTCATTGTGACATTGTTCTGGTTTTGTCCTCTATGGCCTATATCATTTTTAGGTACATTCCTCAAATTTTAGGTACCTAAGGTACCTCAAGTTAGATACCTAACTCATTGAAAGTTTTTATCATGAATGGATGTTGAATTTTATCAAATACTTTTATGTCTTCATTGATAAGAGCATGTGGGTTTTTTTATTTTTATTCTATTAATGTGATGTATTATGTTCATTGATTGGCATATGGTGAACCATCCTTGCATCCTTGGAATAAATTTCACTTGACCAGAGAAAATGACTTTTTAAATGTGCCCTGGATTTTGTTTGCTAGTCTTTCATTGAGGATTTTAGCATCTATATTTATTGGGCTGTCTATAGCCCAGAGATATTGGGCTATAATTTCCTGAAAGAGTTTGATAAAAATTAGTATTAATTTTTCTGCAAATGTTTGGTAGAATTCAGCAGTAAGGACATTTTCTTTAATGGGGGACATTTTATTACAGATTCAATCTCATTTCTCATAATTGATCTTTTAGGCAATTTTATTTTTTCTTGGTGCAATATCGGTAAGTTTCATGTGTCCAGGAATTTATCCATTTCCATTAGGCTTTCCAATTTGTTGGCATATGGTTCCTAGTAATAGTTTGTAATGATTCTTTGTATTTCTGTAGTATCTTAGTTGAAAGATCTTCTTTTTCATATCTCATTTTATTTATTTGGATCTTTTCTCTTTTCTTGATGAAATTTAAAAAATTTTGATGATTTTTGTTGATAGTTTTTAAAAAACATTTTGTTTGATCTTTAGTTTTGAAAGGGGGTTTTGTCTCAATTTTGTTTATTTCTGTACTTACATTCATTATATACTTCCTTCTATTAATTTTGAGTTTGGTTTGTTCTTACATTTCTAATTCCATGAAATACATTGTTAAGTGGTTATATGAAATCTTTCTGCTTTTTTGATGTACATGTTTATTGTTATAAACTTCCTTCTTAATATTGCTTCAGCTGTCTCCCATAGGTTTCAGTATGTTTTGTTACTATTTTCATTTGTTTCCAGAAATTTTTAAATTTTCTTCTTAATTTCTTCATTGACCCCTTGGTCATTCGAGAATATTATGCTTTATTTCATTGTATTTGCACAATTTTAAAAATTTCTTTTGTTGTTGACTTCTAGCTTTATTTCATTATAATCAGAAAAGGTACTTTGATAGGATTTTCAATCTTTTCAGTTTGTTGAAACTTGTTTTGTGACCTAATATATGATCTACCATGGAGAATATCCATGTACTAATAAGAAAAATGTGTACTCTGTAGCTGTTAGATGAACTGTTCTGTAAATGTCTCTTGAGTCCATTTGGTTTAAATCCACCACAGTTTAAATCCCATGTTTCTCTGTGGATTTTCTGTCTAGATAATCTGTGCAAGGTTGAGAGTGGGGTGTTGAATTCCCAAGCTATTAATGTATTGGAGTCCCTTTCTCCCTTTAGATCTAACAATATTTGCTTTATTGCTAAGGGTGTACTGGTGTTAGGTACATACATATTTACAACTGATGAATTGATCCCTTTATTATTACATAAAAAACATTTCTATCTCTTTCTACCATTTTTGATTTGGAGTCTGTTTTATCTGCTATAAGTAGAGCAACTCTTGTTTTTGGTTTCTGTTTACATAGAACATGTTTCTCCTTATAAAGTTTCCTTAAGATATTATTTTGAAATCCTTTTCTTGCAATTTGTTGATTTTCTTTTCATTGGTATCTGTTACAAGAAACTTAATGTTCCTTGGGTGGTATTGTATTGTCTTGCCTTTTCATATTTCTTGGTTCCCTATGTTGATGTCTGTACATCTAGTACAACAATTGCTTCTTCCAAATTTTTTAAAGTATCTTTTGTAAAGAAAGACTTTCATTGTGAAAGTAGGTCCAATAGTATGAGAAGAGTTAAGTGATTGTTTCCAGGTAAGTACAATGGCATAGTCTCCATGTAGCTTCATTGGCTGAGTTCAATATAAACAGTAACTGTGGGCATCTGGGTGGACTGTGTTATGGAAGTTTAGGCTAGTGTTATCAGTGGCATAGGTTGTTAATGTCCTTTGTATCAAGAGCTCTTATTCTTGTTCTCACCATGTTGAGGAGATTTAGTCAAGGATATTTCTCTTAATGTCAGGTCTGAAACTGTTTACAAGCAGCCATAACAGTGCTGAGTTCCAGTTGCATGTGCTCAGAATGATTATGGCTCAGGGTCCTGTAAACCTATGGCAGCACCTGGGTCTTGGAATTCAGGTTTGATCTCTGGGGCAGGACTAGGTATAGATTGCACATAGAACCAGGATTTGTCACTCTGAGGCATCCCCTAACAGCCTGCGTCAAGGAGTTCTGGGTTATAGCTTTGATTCTAATACTTCTGAAGGAGACGGAATGCAGCATTGTCTCAACTCTAGGAAAAAAGGAGTGTTTTTGGAGCTTTGCTCTTAAGAATAGGATATGGCTGCAATTCTCAAATCTAAGGTAATAGGGTGCAGTGGCAACTTAAGTCTCAGGGGATGAGGCACAGTATACAGCCTCACCTGGGATGGTGAGGCTCACCTGTGTCCCAGACTCTGGGAGGCCAGGGGCTACAACAGCAAGTGCCCCAGAATAGAACACAGTTATTGTTTGTGTCCTAGAGGTGAGAGGACAGAATAGCACAGTGATGACACCACTCTCCAAGGAGAGAAGCATCTCAATAGTTCAAACTCCAGGGGTTAGTCCAGTTTCAGGGAATCAGGGTACTAAAGTTGTTCAGTCTATAGGGCAGAGTGTCTAAGCTCAGTCACTGGTATGTTTCCCTGATGTGTGGGGTACTACATCAGCTCAGCCCTGGACCGAACAGCTAGCTGCTCAGCTTAGCCAGGGGACCAATTCCCTAAGGGAAGATGTGCCACTTTCAGTTTAGGCCTAGTTGGTGCGACTTTCCTGGAGAACCCAGGCATGGTTTACTGGGAGGAAGGGAGCTGCTTCAACTTAGGTACTTAGAAGACACAACTGCTTTAAGTGGCCAAGGTACTGTTTTTCCAGAAGGCCTGAGAGGGCCTTGGTCTAAGAGGATAGGAGGAGGAATAGGTAGAACAACTCCATCTCCTTTTGGCCTCATAGTGGAAGTTGCACCAGCTGCTCACAACTTGGTGTGGCCACTGGGTTAGGATGGTTTGACAGCAGCTTAGCTGCAGGAATGAAAAGTCTACTTGACCCCAGAAAAAGACACATTCAAGCTGTAATTCCAGTTCCCATTATGGTACAGTGCAGCAGCCATGCAGGCCAGGGTGGGTGGGGTACACAGTGTTGGTTCCTTTTCTGACAGAAGTACAGCTATGTGGACTCCACACAACTCCATCAGCTGGGCTTAGTGTCTATGAAGACTATGACAAAACTCAGTGGTGAAGTATTTATGTATCTAAGTTGTTGATGGATGGTGGGGAATCTTGATTATCTTCTCACTGTAAGTTCCCAGCTGAGCCTGGTTGTGAGATGGGATGGTGCAGACCCAGAATTTCCCATCCATAATTTCTCTGCTCACTAGGGTTTTTATTACTTCTTTGATGTACTCTAGCACTCTCCCTTAGTTATTTTCATTAAAATGTAGTTGCTTATTCATTGTTCTGGTTGTCTTTGTGAAGGGGATGAGTTCCCCAAAAGGAGTTCCTAGTCAGCCATCTCATTCATGTCACTAAAGTGTCTTCCAAAAAGCCATTAATCCATTGATCCCTAATCATGTGGGCTCTGCCCTTATAACCTAATCACCTCCCAAAGGCTCCACCTCCTAGGACCATCACCTTAGAGACTTGAATTTCAACATATGGATTTTGAGGGAAGACATAAACATTTAGGCCATAGCATCTTGTGATTTTACAATTTCAGAGCTCATAGTAACTGCTGAAATGCAAAGCATCCTTAGAATTTCTTTTAGAAGAGGGATTTTCATTTTTGTTGTATCTAATATAACTGTGGGCAATTCAGCAGGGGAGCCAGGAACAAGGAACAGTGTTTATCAGATACTATTTGAGCAAACAACAGCACTAAAGTCTCATGTTGTCAGAAATTACATGACCCTCACATGAGGTTATGTAGCACCATCAGGTTTGGTTATGTCTGAAACTTTGCTTACACTGTCAGAAGATGTTTTCTTGGTGGAATAGCTTTTTCAGCCATGCCATTTAACTCTCTAGTAAGTACACTACAGTGAAAAAGCTCTTCATATCCCTAGAATGGCAGGGAACATCAGCGTCACACGTAATTATCATCCTCGGAGAAAAGAGTCCATTAATGATCTGGGCTGAAACCAGGTCTGAATACTAATGAAAGGGTAGCCTTCTAGGATATTAATTAGGGGTGACACTTTCAGGGCAAGTTTGACTTTTCCTCCTCAGATTCTAGTTGAGACTGCACATTGGATGTGAGCAAAATGCAGATCAGAATAAGAAAAGAATGAACAGTGGAGAATTGGCAGGGGGAGGAGGGAGCAAGCACAGAAAAGCAAATCAGGAAGACTTCAGTCCTAAAACACAAAAAGTAGTTTGGGTGCCTATAACTTGGGGTGTCAGCTGCCTTCTCCTTGTCATTTGAGATGTAATAAAACTCGCCCCACCTTCCTTTTCTGTGCTCTATAGACAGTCTAATATTCTCCCCCAAGATATCTGAGAACATCTAGGGTTTATGCTCTCAAAGTTTTTTGTAACTTATGTTTCTCAACCTGATAAACATGATATTTCACCTGCATTTCTCACCTGTGGTTCTCATACCTCTGTCATTCATACTCAAAGTATAGTCCTGCAATCAAGAGTTTGGTAACACCTGAGGCTTGTTAGCATTGCAGAATTTTGCCCCCTCCAGACCTATTGGATCAAAATCTGCAAGGTTAACAAGATCCCCAGTGATTTGCATGTGTATTAAAGTTTAAGAAGCTCTGCTATACTCAGTGAAGAAAATGTAGATGTAGTTACTCCTTGGTTTCCCAGGAAAAGCATGATAGAAATAATACAATTTATTACAGATTTGGTGCAGTGGAGAGGTTTCTTTTTTTTTTTTTTT
>NW_003852484.1:6678572-6679646 GCF_000181295.1 Otolemur garnettii | reverse complement strand
ATTTTTTGCAGTTTTTGGCTGGGGCTAGGTTTGAACCCACCACCTCCGGCATATGGGGCCGGCGCCCTACTCCTTTAAGCCACAGGCGCCGCCCAGTGGAGAGGTTTCTTGGAAGCAATGCCTGTACTTTAGAATTTGATATCAGCTTCCTCTATACTTAAACATCTTTGAGCCATTTTGACCTGTTCCTTGACTACCACTTTTTCTCAAATTTCACATCTCAATTCCTCTCATTTTATTATGCAAAGTAATTTAGTTCTCTACCCCCAACCTGGCTCTGTGCACCCTTTTGCATACATAAATAAATTCATTCATGTCCTTTGATAAAATGAAGGGTTATCTACTCTTACTCTCAGCCTTTGGTACCTCATAAAAAACTGGCAGAGACTTTTAAGTTTCATCTCTTCCTTTCTTTCTCCCTCCAGGCCTCTATGAACAGAAGGAAGCAGTACAGATATATATATTTTTTCTCTGATATGAAATATGTCACCTCCGCCTCACTTAAAAGGCAGAAACTGCTATAATCACTTTGGATTTTGAAGCAATTTTTTTTTTCATCCTGCTACATGCCTAAATCTCAATTATTCATTGTAAAGCAAGATAAGAATAGCTTGGGTCATTCAAATCCACAGAGTCTAAACACCATATGTGAGCCACCACTTTCAAACATTTTAACAAAACTACAGGCAAAGAATAAGAATTATTCTAAGAATAAGTTATAATTGGTTTCTCTTTACTTGATCAGTCTCTTTTGTCAAGACCGGCACCTTCTCAGACTCCAGACTTGTTTCTCTGGCCGGGATAACCTATTACCACTCTTTTTATCTGAATCATTAAGTCTGCTTGTGGGCCATATGGAGAAGTCTCCCTGGAATTGGCCACAGTTCCTAACTAATATTAATACAAAGTCCTGGCTCAGGTAGATATTGCCTGGGGACCAGATGACCAAGACCAGGGAGAGTCACCAGACTTACTAAGAGTAGGGAGAAGGAAAAGAGTTTTTTGATGTGAGGTGGAAGGAAGTTTTAGACATGGAAGAATAGAAACTCAAAAAAAAAAAAAAAAAAAAAAAAA
>NW_003852484.1:6663957-6678552 GCF_000181295.1 Otolemur garnettii | reverse complement strand
AAAAAAAAAAAAAAAAAAAAAAGAATAGAAACTCAGACTGGGTGGGCAGCCTGAATGACTGGTAACACATCAGGTTAATTTATTTTATAATGAAGATGAGCATTAACTTGTACTATGTACTTACCAACACCAATCAATAAAAGAGTTGAAACAAATATTCTTGAGTTCAATTGAGCATGACAAACACATCAACAAAAATTATTTTTCACTACCTACTATGTGCCATATAATGCATGAAGCCTAGAAAAGCACAAATAACAACAAATAGTTCTTTCCTTCAAGTACATAGTCACAGGACAAAATTAATTTGAATAATTGGTAAATCCTAAAAGAGATATAAGTACATACCAAACAGAAGATGATTTTTTGTTGTTTCTTGAACAATCAAAAAAATCTTCAGGAAGAGGTATGCAAGAGACAAATGTTAGGACTCTGCCACAGCAACACACCTCTCCTGGAAGTTTTGTATCAGAGCTGCTAAAATAGAGGTGTCTAAAGAGACCACCAGGCTGTAATGCAGAGGTGAAGATCTAAGGAAAATTGATGTTAGATTGTGAACTTCTGGATGAAGTAATTTGGAGAGTGATTACAAGACAATAGTATAAGGTAGGTTAAACTTATTTATTTCCCAAACTAAGACCTTTCTGAGAATGATAAAGGAATACTATTGGTAATTCCTAAGCTGCAAATGTAAACTAAAACCAACCCAGGTGAGCCAGTAATACAGTCACACTAGTGGGAGGTCACATTTTTCAGCTATCTGTAAATAGTAAATACTTTTAACAATATACCTTGTCACACCCCTTGGTCTTCACACAGCATGTTCAAGTTAAATGTCCCCCCAAAATTCACGTGTTAAAACTTAATGACCATTGTAGTGGTATGAGGAGGTAGGGACTTTGGGGGAAATGTGATTAAGTCATGAGGGCTCTGCCCTTGTGGAGATTAATGGAAAGTTGATGTTCAATTGTGAACTCCTGGCATGAAATAATTTGGAGAGTGATTACAACAGCTCAACAGTTAGTGCATTATAAAATAGCTGGAAAGAACTATCTGTCTGTCCTTCCCTTCTACCATTTGAACAAGAAGGCTATCACCAGACAACAAGTACCAGGTACCTTCATCTTGGACTTCCAACCTCCATAACTATGAGAAATAAATTTCTGTTGTTTATAAACTATTCCTTCTGTGGTATTTTGGTAGAGAAGCACAAAGGGACTAATATAGCAAGTCTAGGATCACATTTTACTGGCTTATTATTTAAGTGGAATGTAACCAGAGGAGGACAGGAGTCAGGAAAGCAACTCACCTAGCTACAGGGGCCAGATTCAGCCAGAGAGGCCAACAGAGCTTCCTGGTTTCTTAGTCCATTTTGCATTACTATAAAGAAATATCCAGGCTTGGCACATGTAGCACAGTGGTTACAGAACCAACCACATGCAATGAAGGTGGTGGGTTGGAACCCAGTCTGGGCCTACTAAACAACAATGACAACTGCAACCAAAAAAGAAAATAGCTGAGTGTTGTGGCAGGTGCCTGTAGTCCCAGATACTTGGGAGGCTGAGGCAAGAGAATCACTTAAGCCCAGGAGTTTGACATTGCTGTGAGCTGTGATGCCATGGCACTCTACTCAGGGTGACAGTTTGAGACTCTGTCTCAAAAAAAAATAGAAATACCCAAAGCTGAGTAATTGACTAAGAAAAGAGATTTATTTGGATCAAAATTCAGCAGGCTGTTCAAGAAGGATGGCATCAGCATCTACTTGTGCTGAGGGCCTCAGGGAGCATCCACTCATGACAGAAGACAAGCAACACAGTAGTAGAGAGAAGGAAAGAGCTGTGGAGCACCATGCCCTTTTTAACAATCTGGTCTCATGGGAACTAATAGCAAGAACTCATTCATTACCAGGAGAACAGCACCAAGCCACTCATGGGGACTGGCCCCCAAACCCTTTAGTCCCCACTTTCAACATTAGGGATCAGATTTCAACATAAGATTTGGAGAGGACACATATCCAAACAATAGTGTTGATAGCAGTCTTCAATCTTATCCCACATAAATACTCACCAATAGCTGGAAGCAAAGGTAAAGTGGAGGCTACCTCAGTCACCAGGCAGAGACCAGTGAAGAGAAATACAGTAAAACTCAGCAAGTCAGGTCAGGAATCCAGCATCTAAATGGTCCAATGAAATATGGTAAAGCCCAGTCAGAGGCTTAGGTTCAGGTTCTGCCTACAGAGATTCAAATCACAAGTCTAATTAGTGGTACTGGGTCACTGGGGGGATGGAATAGTCTTAAACACAATGTTGACTTAGTACATACTTTAAAATATGTATTTATAACAAGGAGTCCTTTAAAATAACAGTGATAGTGGCTAATATGCACTGAATAATGTTTTAGTCACTGTTCTAAGTGCTTCACATCTATGAGCTCACTGCATTTTCATAGTAGCCTTGAATGCTGGATAGTATTATCATCTTTGCACTTAAGAAACTGAAGTACTGTGATATGAGCTGGGAAGTCTCAGAGGATACTGGAAGCAAGGCATCCACCATGTTTAAATTTGCATTTAAAAATGCATTTCTGTCACTTTAAAAGTAATTTGGGCAGATGAGAAGTACAGTTCTTTTAAGACAACACCACTTACATAAATAACTTATGAGGTAGGATTTGAGATTATCCTAGTGAGTGGGTGAAAGGGTAAGAAGATGATAAAAAGATAACAAAAATTCTTCCAGAAATAATAGGAATTCTCAAGTTCTGTTCATTTACATGATGCTGAGGTTGACGTGTTACTAAAGGACTCACTTTAATCACTATGATAGTACAATGTTTTTCTCCTAAAACTAACGGATGATGGAGAAAGCAAATTGGCTGTTATTTCTCATAGGGGCATGGGGAGAGAGAGAAGCTGAGGAAAACTCTAATAGAAAATCCGTTGTTGTAAGGAAAGAAGCTCATGGCTTTAGTAAGAACAAAACTGCTAAGAACCAAGAGTAAATTCACAGAGGGCAACTAGGTAGGCACTGAGATCCTAAAAAGAGATCTACCAGTCAGAAACTCAGACTGGAATTTAGGAACCTTCTTCTGAGGAACACCAAATTATTGTTAAAGTGTGTTCTAATAAACCAGGGCTCCTATTTGCCTGAGGATGAATGTTTTTAATTTTGAATGCTGCTCTGAATTGTTTATCATAAAATGTTTAATAATGTAGTGCAGCTACAATGTAGGAATTCACCACAAAGAGGGGCAGAGGCTGAATAATGGACCGAAAAAGAATCTCAGTGTAAGAGGAAGAGGGACACCCAGTCTGTGAAAGAAACACCACGTCGGAGAACAGAAGAAAACAGCTGGAGAAGGACAAAGAGAATCAAAGACAGTGTCACACAGGGAGAAGGAACTACAGTCACTTTGAAGTCCTTCAGACAAAGCCATGTGATGTAAGAAGTGTGTCTCTAAATTACCTAGGGGCCCAAACACCAAGTACAGATTTTTGGCAGTAGACTTTGAGGAGAGAGCAGGTTCCAAAGGACCTAGATGATACCTCTCTCTGAGGCCCAGGAAACACACCCCAAGGCTTCAACCACATAGATGAGGAAAAGAATGTCACTGTTGGCCACACAAAATACTTTGGGTTCTACATGAAGTTAATGTTGATTGTGTATTGTTTCCAACTTAAATTTCTAGTTAAACTAATTCCTTGACAAGAAACATACTTGAGTCTCAAAGTACTGAAAGAGAAGAAATAAACCAACACCATTTGTGGTCAAGAAATAAATTCCCTGACCATTTTTTCCAACAGGACTATGAATCAGGTCACCACACATTTATATTAATTGATACATGGAATGTATCATTAAATACTCCAGAAAATGTCCTAAATGCAGCCTAAATCTCCTGGTAACATCACATAATAAGGATCCCCCTGCCCCACCAATGAAACTAACCAAAACTAATCCTTATCTCTTAGGAAGGTGTGGAAAGATCTCTCTGTGCCCCTTTACAAAATAGCATATCTGCAATGACAGAGCAAAAGCATGTAATATTTGCAGATTCTTGCTAAAAGGCATATCATATAAAAATCACCCTTATTCTTTCCTTTGATATGTGGGTTTCTATAAATGCATTGAGAGAAGTTAAGCCTTTATAAAGCCAAGACAGACAAAATTGTGACCGGATGTCACTAGGAGCCCACAGTTTCAATCTAGAACAAAGTAATAAAAGGAATCAGCATACCTATGCCCCTTTGTTAAAATGATTGCACATTTTCACCAGGCTGCCTGGTAGAGAAGGCAGGCAAGGCTAGGAATTGGAATGCTATCTTTGTAAAAAGCCTTTGGAAAAGCATCGCAGCATGACAGTGAGAAACCATGTTTGTTCTCTATGGGAATTGAGCAGCTGAACTATACGAATCTATAATTCTGGGGAAGTGATAGCCTCATTGCTGCAAAGGGTAGAGGCTTCAGAGGCAAAGTCCCTATTGATCCCTATGTGGTTTGTTGCAAAAGGTGTGCTGTCAGCAGTCACAACTCAGAGGGCTACTGGTTTGAATTCTCAGGCCATGCTCACATGAACTGGAGTGTCTTTGAATCCCACAGTGACTCTAGAGACTGGTGATGCTTATTTCTCTTATCTTATTATATGAAGAACTGAATAATGCCTTAGCTAACAGACTAGGCAAACACAAGGACTAGATAAGGACACAACTGTGGCACCAGTTTTAGAATTAGGGCCTGAGAAGACAGAGGGATATCAGGCTGATTCCTGAGTCTCTCCACAGTGAGAATCAACATAGCAGTAAGTGTGGAAGCAGAAGTAACAAACTGCCCAAACTCCAAGGCAAAATATGGTAGTTAAAATGGTTTAGAGAGATTCTATATGGATAAGAACCATTTAGAGTCAACTCTATGGATAAGAATTTTCAATTCCTGCAGAATACTAGAAGCCAGATGAAACCTTTGTCTGCTTTGGCTTGGTTTTTGTTTGTTTGTTGTTTGAATGATTTGTTGGTTTTGTTTTCTTGACCTATAAGGTCAAGATTTCTTCCTGGGTACCATGCAAGTAACAAGAAGGGGGAAAAACAATTTTATTTTATTTTCCAAATGGCTACCTTGACATCATTTATTTAAAAAGTCATCTTTCCCATGATTTGAGATGCATTTTTTTCATAAATCAAATTGTCATATGCACTTGGATCTATTTCCAGACTTTTTGTTCTGTTTGAATACCACACTGTTTTAACTTTAAGAATTATAATTAGGGAAGAAAAAGTGATCAAGGGTATACATATAGGGTCAGAGGAGATCAAACTTTCATTCTTTGCAGATGATATGATAGTATATCTAGAAAACACCAGAAATTCTACGATAAAACTCTTAGAAGTGATCAAGGAATACAGCAGCATTTCAAGTTACCGTCATACTTTAAAGATCTCTACCGTCATACTTTAGAGATCTTGAAAAAAATAATACTTTGTTTTATATGCAATCAGAAAAAACTTGAATAGCCAAGAAATTACTCAGAAATAAAAAGAAAGCAGGAGGAATTATGCTACCAGACCTCAGAATATACTATAAATCAATAATGATCAAAAGTGCATGGTACTGGCACAAAAACAGAGAGGGAGATGCATGGAACAAAATAGAGAACCAAGAGATGAACCCAGCTACTTACCATTATTTGATCTTTGACAAGCCAATTAAAAACGGGGAAAAGAGTCCCTATTTAACAAATGGTGCTGGGTGAACTGGCTGGCAACCTGTAGAAGACTGAAACTGGACCCACACCTTTCACCATTAACTAAGATAGACTCTCACTGGATTAAAGATTTAAACTTAAGCCATGAAACTATAAAAATACTAGGAGAAAGTGCAGGGAAAACTCTTGAAGGAATCAGCCTGGGCGAATATTTTATGAGGAGGAACTCTCCAGGCAATTGAAGCAATATCAAAAATATACTACTGAGACCTGATCAAACTCAAAAGCTTCTGCACAGCCAGGAACACAGTAAGTAAAGCAAGCAGACAGCCCTCAGAATGAGAGAAGATATTTGCAGGTTATGTCTCTGAAAAAGGTTTAATTACCAGAATCCACTGAGAACTCAAATGTATTAGCAAGAAGAAAACAAATCATCCCCTCTCAGGGTGGGCAAAGGACTTGAAGAGAAACTTCTCTGAAGAAGACAGGCACATGGCCTACAGATACATGAAAAAATGCTCATCATCCTTAATCATCAGAGAAATGCAAATCAAAACTACTTTGAGATGCTATCTAACCCCAGTAAGATTAGCCCACATCACAAAATCCCAAAACAAGATACATTGGCATGGATGTGGAAAAAAGGGAACACTTCTGTACTGCTGGTGGGAATGCAAACTAATACATTCCTTTTGGAAAGATGTTTGGAGAACACTTAGAGATCTAAAAATAGACCTGCCATTTGATCCTATAATTCTTCTATTAGGTATATATCCAGAAGACAAAAAATCACATTATAACAAAGATATATGTACCAGAATGTTTATTGCAGCCCAATTAATAATTGCGAGGTCATGGAAGAAGTCCAAGTGCCCATTGACCCATGAATGGATCAATAAATTGTGGTATATGTACACTATGGAATATTATGCAGCCTTAAAGAAAGATGGAGACTTTACCTCTTACATGTTTACATGGATGGCTGGAACATATTCTTCTTGGCAAAGTATCTCAAGAATGGAAGAACAAGTATCTAATGTACTCAGTCTTTCTATGAAACCAATTATAGGCCAAGAAGAAGGGAAAGGGGGAGATAGAGGGATGGGTGGAGGGAGAGTAACTGGTGGGACCACATCTACAGTGCGTCTTACAAGGGTACTTGTGAAATTTACTAGGTATAGAATATAAATGTCTGAACACAATAACTAGGAAAGTGACATGAAGGCTATGTTAACCAGTTTGATGAAAACATTTCAAATTGTATATAAAACCAGCACATTGTACCCCCATGATGGCATTAATGTACACAGCTATGATTTAATTTTTAAAAAATCTAAAAACTAAAAGAAAATGGGCATATTCCTTTATAACTTGGGAAGAAGGAAAATCCTCCTACATACTTCAATTTCAGAAGCCATATAGAATGTAAATAAAAGAAAAAAATTACAATAAAAAAGGTAGAAAACTCTAAATACAAATGAACAAACTGGGAAAAATGCAAATAGGGAAAAAATACAACCTACATCAAAAAAGAAATTGTATCCATAGTACATAAAAATTCCTTAAAAATTCCAGAACATACAAACCAATAAATCATTAAAATAAAGGGCAACAGACAACAGATAAATTCACAGGTAAGAAAACGTTTCAATGTGACCATATTTCAGAAGTTGTAAAGCACAGAGAATGGTGGAAACTGACCTAACAGAGTGATCACCCATTACACTATTAATCAGGGAAGCCCAGAGCAAGCCAATCTCAAGAAAAAAAAAGAAAAATATCAAGAAAATAATTCATGAACATATGAAAAGATACTTACATCACTCCTGATAAGAAAAACACAAATTATAACAATACTGAGATACTATTTCTTACCTATTTCTCAGCAAAACATGTGAGTCCAAACATATACTATTTGGTGGGGCTATAGTAAAATATTTGTTCTTATTTCCAGCTGGTAGAAAATCAAAATGGCAACCTCTCATAAAATTATATTTGCATTTGGCCATCCTATATTTCTTTAGTTAATGATATTCTTAATTCTATTTTTACCTAAGATCTATTTTATAATTAAGGCATGGTTAGAGTTGAATTGTTACACCATCTGTGTATTTGGAAGGTAGAAGCATGTAACCTTGGTGTTTGCCTTGTTCATTGGCACAGAACCCTGGGGAGCACACTTAGAGCCCTAGTCAGTAACTCCCTTCTAGAAGGGCTTGCAAATGCTGATTGATCAGTGGTGCCCATCTCCCCTTTATCAAGGCTCGAGACACCATGAGCCATAAAAACAAATAACTTGAATTTTAAAGCTTTTCTCATCTCTCCTGATAACTATGGAATACAAGTTGTTCTGGGGATGGCATTAGGTAAAGATAAGAGAGGATTATAAAAAGAATTTTATATCAAGAGCCAGCAAACTATAGCCTGTGGGCCAAATCCAGCCAAATCCCTGTTTTTATAAATAGAGTTATATTGAAATATAGCCATGCTCATCCACGTATATTTTGTTTATACATGCTTTTATGCCACAATGTCAGAGATGGGTAGTTGCAACAGAAACCAGTTCACAAAGCGTAAAACGTTTTTATCTGGTCCTTTACAGAAAAAAAGGATACCAATTCCTGCCCTAAAGTAGAAGGGATTTGAACTTCATAAAATTCTGTGGAGTTTAGTTCTGTGAGCAGGTCCTAGTAAATCATTTCTCCTGCTGTATCAGTAAGCAACAAAAGGTCAGTTGGGTCTCTAGGATCACAGTGGTTGCAAGGTAAAAAGCAGAGCCATCCGGCCTGGAGAGTCTCAGGAGCCAAGTGTTTTCAGAGGCACCAGCCATAATATCAGAGAGGCAGGACTGGCTGTCAGTCTCCGAAGGAGGGTAGCACATGGTGTCTGATCCTGGGGCACAGTCACCCGGAAGCTCTGAACACTGAGATAGTTATCTTAACCACCACTGCAACTAATTATAACAAGCCTTGCAAAGAAAGTCTCTCCAAAGTGTTCAGCTTTCACGTCTGTCCAGATAGAGTAAATAGCAGTAACAAATTCAGACATGGGACTTTGGGTATGAGAGAACTCCGGGAAGCCTGAGCCAGGATGGGGGAACCTAGCTGTTTCTCTAAGCTGACTATTCATTTTCTCTATGACACACCCTGGCATTCAGGCTGAATGCCTCTGCTGACAGACCCAGTACTGAGTCCCTCATCTCCCTGTTCCCAGTCTAATCTAAACTCTTATCTCTTCTACCTGCTGGCTCAGTTCCCCAGTGGCTTTTACTGGGCCGAACACAAAATCCCTGAGGAGGATGCTGGACTACTTTGATGACTCTGCTCTTAAACAAGTTTTGCTTGCGTTCTAGCTCACGGTGTGCCCTTGAGGGAGGGAAGAGACAAGCTTTCAGGGCTGGCCAGGAATTACTTTGCTGTGGATGTGCTGCATTCGTGAGAATTTCCTGCTTCCTCTTCTCTTATCCCTGCCTCTGATAAAAGTGGTTATGTACTGGCGGTACTAAAAATATGTATACCCATGTGAAGTGATATTATTATGTATTACTTTTCAAAGTTGAATTTAATCTTGGTTGCATTGTGTAGTATTATGTTCACTCAAAAGATGCTGGTAATCAAATATGAATGCTAGCCTCACCGTGTGACAGGCTGGACAGTCAAAGAACATGGTGGAATCACAGTGTGGTTGGAGAAAGACCATTTTAAAGTGGTATTTGAAATTCAAGAATATTATAGAAGTACAATGACAAAGGAAGTGTAAGTATGGAGGACCTTGAAGGATGTGGTATACCATAGAAAACCAGCTACCTTGGTGATACGTGGAGAAGAAACAGCATGAGCAGCAGTCAATGTTGCTCAAGAAATAGTTCACCATAATCAGAAAGTGCCAGGATGCTCATGGTAACCACTCTGAGCACCTCTTGTAATTTCAGAAACGAAACGTGACTTGGTTTTTTTGTTGGTCCATACTGAGTGTTACGATTGTAAATCCTTTCCAACCATAATGATATTCCTGTTCTTCTCTGACGCTGGAAGACTCCACACTTTTCTGTTGTTGCGTTTGTTTGCAGGCTCCTCTTGCCAGAGCCTGTCTGACGCTTTCCTCATGTAAATAGGGGCTCTAGTCAACAGATGGCACAGGTTGTACTCAGCAGGCCATGGATTTCATGTGATCGGTGATCGTGCACCGTGTATTTCACAGCCGTGCTTGTAGGAAAATGCCTGGGAGAAGGCGTGTAAGTGAAGATGATATTGCAATACATATTTTTGAGAACGGTGAGGTTAAAGGAGAGTTTAGTGATGAAAGTGGGCATGAAGAAACTGTTCCTGTATGCAGGGATGATAGTCCCAGGGAATCTGAAGCTATGATGAAGAAGAACCTGACGCTAATACGCAACCTGTAACAAGTGGCTGGAAGGTTTATCTTGATGGTGATATTCCCATACTCTGGCACACAACAGGGACTCACCCTTGCTCAAAGCGCTCAGCCAATAACTGAGCTTAAATTTTCCAGCTCCTTTTCTCAGATGATTTTATTGGTGAAGTTGTAACCTGGACAAACATGTATGCAGCAGAAAAAGTACAGAAGGTGACTCCATTAACAAAATACTCAATGCGGCACTTGGGGAAGGGTGTTTCATCAGAAGAAATGAAGGCATGCTTTGGTGTAACACTGAACCTGGCTCTGAATTTGAAGGAGCAATTAGTTGACCATTTTATAGAAGATCGGCTAGACTGAACCCCATTCTTCAAGGATGCTGTTTTCTCTCATCTCCATTTTTTCCAAGTATTTTGGATGTTGCATTTAGTTTCTTCTGTCATAGCTCAAGGGAGTGTGCTTATCCGAAGGAGCAAGGTGAAGAATGTTAGTGAATATATTGACAATAAATGCAAAGAACTTTATGTACCAGGAAGAAACATGGCTATAGATGAGAGCACAGCAGGTTGCAAAGGAAGGATCCGAAGATGCCCACGAAGTGGAGCCTAGGAATGTTTTGCCTGTGTGATTCAGCAAATGGTTATGTCTTTTTTCACATTCCTATTATGCCCAGACAACAACAGAAAGTCTTATTCATCCTAATTTGCCATTTATGCCTTGAATAGTGATTCCCTTGGCACAAGTTTTGCAAGCACATACGAGTGGTTCAGGCTGTCACATCTACACTGACAGGTTCTACACAAGCCCTCGTCTTGCTTAGGAATTGCATAAAATGAAAATACACGTAACAGGAACAGTTATGCCTTCTAAGAAGGATTTTCCAAGTGATCTGGAAAAAAAATACTTCAGGAATATGAATTATGTGCCTGTCAATATGATATGAAAAGATGTGCCTCTTTTTCTGTGACAAGAGGCTAGTGACAGTGCTGAGTACATCCTTTGGCCTTATACATTTTAAGAAAGGAAAATGGGGGCATGCTCTATATATCTACTAGGAAAATGGGGCGAGCTCCATATATCTACTAAGGGTTACTGGTCAGAAGACACTGAACTCTGTGAAATTGGACCAGGTACACCTGCTTTCTAAATGGCTTAGGCAGGACATTCAAAATACTTAATCTTAAATTCAACTTGGTTATTTTTCTTAGTTCTCAGCACCTTTGTGCTCTCTCCTCCACCAACTGCAAAAAGGCCCGGACTTTTCTGAACATGAGCTCCTAGTCACCTCTTACTTCTCCTCTTCTGTCATCCCTAACCGATATGTAAACATGCCCCATTACATTCCTCACTGGGTTGAGGAGAGGCTGGTTGCTGGACACCCTTGGAACTAACCTCTTAGGGGATCAAAGTCCCTCTGCTAGCTTTCTACCAGCCCCACTGCACCAGGAGTAAATGCAGAGGAACCCTTGGTCTCCAAAGCAGATTCTAGACCTTGGTTCAATGCCATTCATCTTAAGAGCAAGACCAACAGCCAAGCCACATTTCTTTCCCCACCTGTGGCTGAGGAAGTACCACTTGACATTAAGGACATTAACGATGATTAACCAAAGGCCAGAGAATAAAGATTCTCCACTATGGAATGTACCAAATAGATAGGTGGATTAGTATATCTGGGACTTGTGTGTGCACGTCTGTGTGTGTGTGTGTGTGTGTGTGTGTGTGCACGTGTTGGTCTCTCTCCCACTCCTCTTAGTCCACCGTTACATGTGCATCAGCCCACATCACTTGCTGACTCTGCACCATTATCTGTATATCCCCTAGGCTACTTCTGGCTCACAAGTGTGAAAAAGGTATAGGCAATTTAAAAACTAAAACCAAGCCCCTGCCGGTGAAAACGCTAACACCCATTCTTCCAGCGCTCCCCTTTTTACAGCAGAACTCTTGAGTGGATCTTTATGATTGAGAGTCACCTTAATGGCCATGTAGAAAATGTCACCTCTGATCACCCAGGTCTGGAATTACTATTTCCTTCCTGTCACTGTTGCATGGCAGACAATGTGAGGACCTGGGCACCACTGATGCAGGCAGACCTCATTGCCCTGCCGCTCACACATCCCCCTCATCACCACTTTACCACTATCCCTCCATCCCTGACCGCCTCACTGCTCCTTCTCATGCTTTCTGCTCTGCCATGGTCAGGGAGGGCTTTCCTATCACAAGGTTCTAACCTTCTAATTGCTCCCATTATGGATGGAACTGGACCCCTCTCCTCCCAAATTCATATATTGAAGGCCTAATCCCCAATGTGACTGTCATTAGAGATAGGGTCTTGTGAGCACACAGAAAAAAAGGCCATGTGAGCACACAGGCAGACAATGGCCAGATGCAAGCTGGAAGTAAGGCCTCTCCAAAAACCAACCCTGCCAGCACCTTGATACTAGACTTTCAGCCCCCAGAAATGTGAGAACAAATTTCTGATTTGGGTGAGGGGCATGCTTATAGCCATGACTCTAGCATTACAAAAGTTATCTATGAGACCAAAAACATTTGTATCCCCTTAATATTTTGAATTTAAAAAAAAAGTAAGTTTCTGTTGTTTAAGCTTCTCAGTCTGTGGCATTTTGTAATGTCAGCCAAAGCAAACAAGATGAACTTGGTTTGCCCTATGTCTGTAGTAAGCCATTAGGTCGGGGGCTCTCTGAGACTCCCCTGGAGCTCATTGTGAGACACCTTAGGAAGGAGTGTTGTACTTGAAACTATCCACCTGCCTTGTCAGTCTTTGCAGTAATCTCCCTAATGCCAATTCGCTGGTTTCTTCAGAAGGTCCATTTGTTTAGTAACCACCCCAAAAGGACCCCAGGCCAGTACCAGCCTTCTAGGAATCCTTCCTGGCAAGACAACATCAACCTCGGCAGACCCCTCACTCTGCAGATAATTGTGTTTTTCCTCCAAAAGTCTCTTCTGCTGTTAGTCTGCGCTTTCCACTGTACCTTCCCTCCTCTGGTCTCTCTTTTTTTCTTTTTTTTCATTTTTTTTTTATTATTACTAAATCATAGCTGTGTACATTAATGCAATCATGGGGTACAATATGCTAGTTTTATATACCATTTGAAATATTTTCATCAAACTGGTTAACATAGCCTTCAACACATTTTCTTAGTTATTGTGTTCAGACATTTATACTCTACGCTTAGTGAATTTAAAATGTACCGGCGTAAAATGCACCGTAGGTGTGTTCCCACCAATTACCCTCCCTCTACTTATCCTCTCCCCTCCCCTCCCCTCCCTCTCCTCTTTCCCCTTTTCTTGGGCTATAGTTGGGTTATAGCTTTCTATAAATTGGTTTCATATTAGGGCTGAGTATGGGATACTTTTTCTTCCATTCTTGAGATACTTTGCTAAGAAGAATACGTTCCAGCTCCATCCATGTAAACATGTTAAGAAGTAAAGTCTCTGGTTTTTAAGGGTGCATAATACTCCATGGTGTACGTATACCACAATTTGTTGATCCATTCATGGGTCGATGGGCACTTGGGCTTCTTCTGTGACTTAGCAATTACGAATTGGGCTGTGATAAACATTCTGGTACATATATCTTTGTTATAATGTGATTTTTGGTCTTCTGGATATATACCTAGTAGAGGAATTGAAGGATTGAATAGCAGGTCTATTTTTAGATCCCTAAGTGTTCTCCAAACATCTTTCCAAAAGGAATGTATTAGTTTGCATTCCCACCAGCAGTGCAGAAGTGTTCCCTTTTCTCTACATCCACACCAACATCTCTGGTTTTGGGATTTTGTGATGTGGGTTAATTTTATTGGGGTTACACGATATCTCAAAGTAGTTTGATTTGCATTTCTCTGATTAAAGATGATGACCATTTTTTCATGTGTATGTAGGCCATGCACCTATCTTCTTCAGAGAAGTTTCTCTTCAAGTACCTTGCCCACCCTGAGATGGGATCACTTGTTCTTTTCTTTCTAATACATTTGAGTTCTCAGTGGGTTCTGGTAATTAAACCTTTACAGAGACATAACCTGCAAATATCTTCTCCCATTCTGAGAGCTGTCTGCTTGCTTTACGTACTGTGTACTTGGCTGTGCAGAAGCTTTTTGGTTTGATTAGATCTGAGTAATGTACTTTTGGTGTTGCTTCAATTACAATTGCCCAGGGGGTCCTCCTCCTAAAATAATCTCCCAGGCCAATTACTTCAAGTGTTTTCCCTGAACTTTCTTCTAGTATTTTTCTAGTTTCATGTCTTAGGTTTAAACTTTTAATCCAGTGAGAGTCTATCTTAGTTAATGGTGAGAGGTGTGGGTCCAGTTTCAGTCTTCTGCAGGTCACCAGCCAGTTCACCCAGCACCATTTGTTAAATAGGGAATTTTTTCTGCACCAAATGTTTTTAATTTGCTTATCAAAGATCAAATAATGGTAAGTAGCTGGGTTCATCTTTTGGTTCTCTATTCTGTTCCATGCATCTACCTCTCTGTTTTTATGCCAGTACCATGCAGTTTTGATCAC
>NW_003852484.1:6653715-6663917 GCF_000181295.1 Otolemur garnettii | reverse complement strand
AGATCTTTAAAGTGTGACAGTAGAGCTTTAATAGGGATTGCATTAAAATTGTATATTGCTTTGGGTAGTATGGACTTTTTAACAATGTTGATTCTTCCCAGCCATGAGCATGGTATGTTTTTCCATTTGTTAACATTTTCAGCTATTTCTTTTCTTAGAGCTTCATGGTTCTTCTTATAGAGATCTTTCACATCCTTTCTTAGGTAAATTCCCAAATATTTCATCTTCTTTGGCGCTACTGTGAATGGAATAGAGTCCTTGACTGCTTTTTCAGCTTGACTACTATTGGTATATATAAGGGCTACAGATTTATGAGTGTTGATTTTGTAACCTGAGATGCTGCTGTATTCCTTGATCACTTTCAAGAGTTTTGTAGTAGAATCCCTGGGGTTTTCCAGATATACAATTATATCATCTGTGAAGAGTTAAAGTTTGATCTCCTCTGACCCTATATGTATACCCTTGATCATCTTTTCTTGCCTAATTGTGATGGCTAAGACTTCCATTATAATGTTAAAAAGCAGTGGAGACAATGGGCAACCTTGCCTGACTCCTGATCTGAGTGGAAATTATTTCAATTTAACTCCATTCAATACAATATCAGCTGTGGGTTTGCTGTAGATGGCCTTTATCAGTTTAAGAAACGCCCCTTCTATACTGATTTTGTAAGTGTTCTGATCATGAAAGGATGCTGGATATTAATAAAAGCTTTTTCTGCATCAATTGAGAGAATCATATGGTCTTTGTTTTTATTTATTTTGTTGATGTGATGAATTATATTTGTAAATTTACGTATACTGAACCAGCCTTGAGACCCTGGGATAAAACCCACTTGGTCATGGTGTATAATTTGATGTGTTGCTGGATTCTGTTTGCTTGGATCTTGTTGAATATTTTTGCATCAATATTCATCAATATTTTTGCATCAATGAATATGGATGCAAATGGAAATCAGAAAAAAAGCAAGTGTTGCAATTTTATTTACAAATACAATAGGCTTTTAACCAACAAAAATAAGGAAAGATAAGGATGGTCACTTCATATTTGTTAAGGGTAACACTTAATTTTCTTTTCTTGTTGGGTCATTTCCTAGTTTGAGGATCAAGGTGATGCTTGCTTCATAGAATGTGTTGGGTAGTATTCCGTCTTTTTCTATATTTTTAAAAAGGTTAAGTAATATAGGTACTAGTTCCTCTTTAAAGGTTTGGTAGAATTCTGATGTAAAGCCATCTGGTCCTGGGCTTTTCTTTTTAGGGAGATTTTTTTATTACTGATGCTATTTCAAAACTTGATATAGGCCTATTCAAAATTTCCACTTCATTCTGGCTAAGTCTAGGAAGCTGGCATGCTTCCAAGTATTGGTCAATTTCCTTCAGATTTTCATATTTCTGAGAATAGAGCTTGTAATATTCATTAAGGATTTTTTTAATTTCTGAGGAGTCTATTGTTATTTCATCTTTGCCATTTCTGATTGATGAAATTAGAGATTTTATTCTTTTTTTCTTAGTTAGGTTAGTCAAAGGTTTATCTATTTTATTGACCTTTTCAAAAAACCAACTTTTTGATTTATTGATCTGTTGTATAATCTTTTTGTTTTCAAAATCATTTAATTCTGCCCTCATTTTAGTTATTTCTTTTCTTCTGCTAAGTTTGGGGTTGGAATGTTCTTCCTTTTCCAGTTGCTTGAGATGTTCCAGTAAGTTATTAACTTCCTCTCTTTCTGTTCTCTTGAGGAAGGTTTGCAGTGCTATAAATTTCCTTCTTAGCACTGCCTTTGTGGTATCCAAGAGGTTGTGGTAGTTAGTATCTTCATTATCATTTTTTCCCAAAAATTTGGTAATTTTCTTCTTAATCTTATCTAGCACCTACCTATCATTCAGCATAAGATTATTTAGTTCCCATGTTTTGTATGAGTATGCGGATTCCTATTGTTACTGAGTTCAACTTTTATTCCATGATGGTCTGAGAAAATGCAAGAAATAATTTCTATTCTTTTAAATTTGCTTAGGTTGTGACCTAAGATGTGATCAGTTGGGAGTATGTTCTGTGGGCTGATGAGAAGAATGTGTATTCACTTTTGTTAGGATGAAATGTTCTGTAGAATTGTCTGTTAAATCCAAATGTTGAATGGTTAAGTTTAAATTTAAAATGTATTTGCTGAGTTTCTTATTAGAGGATCTATCCAACACTGCCAGAGGAGTGTTAAAATCTCCAACTATTATGGTGCTAGACGAAATCAAGTTGCTCATGTCTATTAGAGTCTCTCTTATAAATTGAGGTACATTCTGGTTGGGTGCATAAATGTTAATAGTTGAAATCTCATTATGTTGAGTGTTACCCTTAACAAATATGAAGTGACCATCCTAATCTTTCCTTACTTTTGTTGGTTTAAAGCCTATTGTATCTGTGAATAAATTGCAACACTTGCTTTTTTCTGATTTCCATTTGCCTGAAATATAGATGACCATCCTTTCACCCTGAGTCTATATTTATCTTTTTAAGGCAAAATGAGATTCTTTTATGCAGCAGATATCTGGCCTGAGTTTTTGTATCCAGTCAGGCAACTTGTGCCTCTTTAGAGGACAATTTAAACCATTCACATTAATGGAGAATATTGATAAGCCTGGTAGAATTTTTGATATTGAGTTTTTTGAAAGTCCAGTGGACAATTTTAATCCTTTCACCACTGTGGACATTGGGTTTTGATCAAAAATTTCTGAGTGAGTTTACTTTTGTGGCAGAGGATGGCACTGCTCATTATGGAGGATAGGTCTAAGAATATCCTAGAGAGCTGGTTTAGTTATGGCAAATTTCTTCAACATGTGAATGTCATTAAAGTATTTAATTTCTCCATCATAAATGAAACTCAGTTTAGCTAGATACAGGATCCTGGGTTGAAAATTATTTTGTTTTAGGAGATTGAAAGTCAATGACTACCCTCTTCTAGCTTGAAAGTTCTTAGCAGAGAGATCTGCAGTCATTCTAATATTCTTCCCCTTGTAGGTTATGGTTTTCTGGCTGCTTGCAGAATTTTCTCCTTCACATTAACTTTGGTGAAGTTAATTATAATGTGTCTTATTCAGGTTGAGTTGTGCTGGGGTTCTGAAACTGTCTGCTATCTGAATTTCAGAATCTCTTGGCATGTCTGGGACGTTATCTTTGATTATCTCATGGAGTAGAGCATCTGGGCCTTTTGAGGCCAGATCATCACCTTCAGGAATTCCTATAAGGTGAATATTAGTTTTCTTCAAATTATCCCAGAGCTCTCTGAGAGAATGATCCAATTTTGCTCTCCACTTCTCTTCCTCTTTGAGCATTTGGGAGCATCCAAAAGCTTTGTCTTCAATGTCAGAAATCCTTTCTTGGGCCTGCTCCATTCTGTTACTGAGGGATTCTACTGTATTTCTCAGTGAGGACTGCAAGTTCTTGTCTCAATGTGTCAAAAGCTTTGGTGATTTTGTCTTATAATTCATTGAATTCTTGAGACAACTTTTGAAATGCTCCTTGAATTTCTAATTCCAACTTTACCTCCATTCTATTAATCTTATTTGCAATCCAAATTCTGAATTCAATTTCTGACATTGCAGCCATTTGTTTATGAATGGGATCTTCTGGTGTGTCCACCGTGTCAATGTTGTTCCTTGGGGGAGTTGATCTACTCTTATTATTCTTGTTGCTGGAGTTTTTCCACTGATTCTCTCCCATGATTATTTTACACTGTTGGCTAGATGAGCAGATAAGGTGAAGCTGGGTGGGAGGCTCCTGAAGTAGGTATTAACCAGACCTTTTCCCAAGAGCTGGGACTGGTGTCTGTACCTTTTCCCCTAGAGCTTTGCAAAGGACCCATACAGTGCTATGGCCTGAGACAGTAGGGACCTGTTAGGTGTGGTGGGGCTAAGTGGCTCTGTCTTGTTTTCAGCTGGTCTCTGTCTAATCTTAGTGAATCAGTTACTCTGGGTTGAAGTCTCAGCTCTGGAGAAATACCAGCAAGTAAGTCACCCTACCCTGCAAGGGCAACAACTGGAAAAGGAAAATCAAACCTTCCCACAACCACACACCCAAGGTACCACTTTGGATAGTCCTCAGGGTATCGGCCCAGGTCAAGAATTCCAAATCAATTGTCCCAGTCAGCACCCAGTCTCAAGTGGGAGAGTGCAAAATGTTTTGAGCAACTAGAATCTAGCAGGGGTCTGCTGGCAGCTCAAGTATGACTCACTCTGGTGCTCTGTGGAGTCAGAAAGTCCCACCCAACAAATGAATTAGCCCAGGAAGGTTGATGCCTCCTTTCCCCCCTCACACCTCTGTCACACCTAGTCACTGGTAACTCCACAGGGCTGTGACCCAGTTCCCTCCAATGAGCAGATGCTCTAGGGGTTTGCACCTGCCTTAGTCACAGGGAGATCTATGTATCCTCAGCCAGGCCTCCGCACTCTGCCACCAGCCAGCAGGAGGAGCTGAAGCCTGACAAACTCAGGTGCTGAATGAAAGCTGGGGCAATTTACTCAGTTCCAACCCTGCCCCAGATTGATATTGCCACTTATATTCTCACAGAATTAGTGTTTCTGTCCCAGCTATATTCCCCTGCGGGCCAAGCTCTGTTTGTGTTCACAGAAACTGTGGCTCTGCCCCACCCTGTCCTGCTGCTGTTGCACCAATTCTCCCTCTGGTCTCTTTTTAAAATACCCTTTGCTTTTCTTTGTTGGCCATCTGTCCTCTTTCACTCCTAATCACTCACTTTATGCTCTGTTCCTCTTTCACCTTTGACATTGAACTATTTTAAATTGTTTTTAATTTATTGAACATAGTTTGTTCTCTAAAATTAAAAGTCAAATGTTATCCACCTAGTGTTGAACAAAAACAAATAAAAAAAATTAGTACAACTTTTTTGTGTGGTTGTTTGAGACAGAGTCTCATTTCATCACCTCTGGTTGAGTCCCCTGGTGTCATAGCTCATAGCAACCTCAAATGCTTGGGCTCAAGAGATTCCCTTGCCTCAGCCTACCACCACAATGTTTGACTGGTTTTTCTATTTTTAGTAAAGACAGGGTCTCGCTCTTGCTCAGGTTGGTCTTGAACTCCCAAGCTCAAGGAATCCAAGCACCTCAGCCAAGCAACCACGGCCCAGCTAGTACAACTTCTTAAATCCTTGACAGCTCTTCGTTTTGTGGGCTCCTTGCTTCACTACTAACCAACATTTGCTGTCTCCACCAGGGGGCAGTGTGATCAAGCAGATCCATAAACCGAACTCAAAAGGAATCAGTGAAGAAAGGGAGGCAGAATACAAGAACTGCTCACTTCTGTCACCAGAAACCAAAAAGCATCGTAGGGAATGCTTCACCAGGCTTTGTCACTAATCAGTTTTCAGATCTATGGAGTGAGTTTATACCCACCTAGAGGACCTTAAAGTTCCTGGCTCAAAAGTCTGTTTTGATTAAAAATCAAGAGGCAGGGGAGAGTGGTAAGGGTCAAGGATGTCTAAGTCTTGGGCACAGTTAAGCAGAAGGACCTGAAGATTTGGTCATATACATATTGACTTTGTGGTGGTGGAATGGCTAAAGATAAATACCTAGCTGACATTAGGAAATTTGCACCCAGCACTCAGAAGAGAAATAAGGAAAAGAGATGTAATTCTGGAAGACACGAGGGCCACAGAGACAGAGAGCCTGATGTGCTGTAGCCTCTACCTGCTGATTGATGCAGGGCTCTGCTTCCCATTCCTGTGTCTTCCTAACCTCCCAAGCTGGCACCCAATGTGTGTCTGTCCTAACTCTGTCATTTGAAAGTGACTCAACTCAAATTAGAATCAGTAAAAAAGGGAACTTATTGGCTCTTGTATCTAAAGTCTAAAGAAGAACTAACCAATAGGAATATAATGTGAGACAACTGAAAAATTGCTATTTTTACATTTTTAAAAGTTGTAAGAAAAAAAGTGAAATTAACCAGAAATATATCCAAATTTTTCTACTTTCAATACGTTAAGAGAATGTTAAAATTATTGAGACCTTTTAAATTTTTTATACTAAGTTTTATATTTCCAGGCATCTCAATTTGGTCTAGCCATACTTCATGTGCTCTGTAGCCATGTGCACTGGAAGCCATACTGGAGCCATGTATTAGATAGCATGGAGCTACACCTAGACCCCTTCACACAGGGCCTGGACCAGGAACTCAGAGAGTGTGGTGTGGGCTTTGCTTTGCATTTCTTTGCACGTTGGCCTCTAAAAAGAGAGATACTTTCAGCTGTGAAAGATGGCCCACAAGTAGTTACTACTTATAGCTCACAGTGACAGAAAAAAACTTTATTCCAACAGGTTTTATTAACCCTGGTGATGTCACATCACCATCCATGAATCAATCACTGATGTTGGGGAAATGCAGCCATCTCCAACTAGCATTTCTCCAATAGACCTGGCAAACAAGGTCTGGCTCTGCTTCCCTTCCCTGTGTCTTCCTAACCTTCCAAGCTGGAGCTGAGCTCTGATTTGCCCAGGTCTGGTCACATGATACTCTCTGGCTCTGAGAATGTAGTGAGGGGGTTGGCCAGCCCCACATAAGGCATAGAGAAGGTGAGAGTCCCAAAAAAAGGGGTGTGGTACAAATCATATATCTACTCACCTGCCACTCGCAGGTTTAAACACCTCCTGGACCCTGGATTCCATGTAGTCCCAAGGCAAGGAAGAACGGAACGGTTGGTGGTAAAACTGCTCATCCAGTCAGGCTTGATGATGACCTCTTTTTCTTTTTCTACTTACACCATAATCATAGTGTAACAGGAGTAGAATTTCCACTGGATTCCCACTCCGTAATCTACAGGTCCATTTAACCAGCTTCTCAACATCTGCAGATCTTTTCCATGCTGACCACTTATTTGTGTCTGATTTAACTGAAGGTTTAATCTTGATTCTCCACCAAGCTCTTTGGACCTTGGAATTTTGACCATTTGTCCTGTCCTTTCTTCCCAGTGGACTGGTGTCTCGTCTGGAGCTCACAGTTGCTCTGAAGCTCAGGGTCAGTACTTGCAGGCTCAGCTCTCCTGGTCAATGGTAGTGGCAACTTCAGTTCTCATGGGTCTCTCCTAAAACAGTAACAGTTATTGCCCCAGTAACAATACCAATGAAGAAAACAATAAGGAGAGATTATATGTGATAGAGAAAACAGAATCGACTCTGGTTGTTCATATTGAAATTGGGATTCAAATCACAGCTCTCACACTTAAGGGCTCTACGATGCTGGGAAAATTACTTTTCTATGCTTCAACGTGTTCATCCTCAAAATGTGTATAAAACATAATTCATTTGCCAGGCTTGTTGTGTAAATTATATCTATAAATACAAATGGTCCTCCCCAAAATTATATACATTTTAAGAAAGAAAAACAACGGTATTATAATTTCAATACTCAATATATAGCAATAACAAAAGATGAACACAAGTTATATTGAACTCCTCTTGTACTTGCAGAACAAATGTAACTTGGATGTTGCAATTTTAACAGCTTCTCTCTCTTAAAATATGTATACACTTTTTTGGCACCCTCTGTCTATGTAGAATGCTTAAAGAAGTCCCTCTAAGTGTGTACATGGAATAGTAGATTCAAGAACCACTATGACCAATATATTACAGAATAAAGGTGTGGAAAATCAGGAGTAGCCATGAAAAAGTCCAGTCTGGGGCCACTAAAAAGTCGATGAAGGAGATTTGCCTGTGTATCTGCGGGTACCTCAGGGGCTAGATCGGGAGAGCAGGTGATAGGGAAAGAAACACTGGACCAAAGCAGAGGAAAGAAAGGAAAACTGGAACCCATGGCCATCTGTCATGGCACGTAGCCCACACACAGTTGGTGCCCTCCAAATCCTCCCTCCAGGCTGTGTGCCTGGCCTGGAAGGTGAGCTGCTGAAGGAGACCTGGGGGGAGAAGTTGTTTTGGCTGAGATGCTGCTCAGCTCCAACAAAGTCAAAGACTATCAAAGACGCTTGTGTGAGCTGCAGTGGCCCCGAAGTCCTACACCAACTTTCTGAACACAGGGGTTCCTGTTTCATTTCAGCCTTCTGTATCTTGCATGAATTTCTCTTGCAGCCTAATCCTAACCCAGAACACAAGGAAGAAATCCTGAGAAATATGGACCTAGCTTTGCTACATTGTCAGGGCATTAGCTATCAGTGTGATTACACAACTAGTACTGTGTATGGATCTTATGTGGTTACTATTTCTTGTTTATATTGCACCCCCCTGGAGTGTAAGTTCCCTGAAGATGTCACACCTTAGTTAAACCATTTCATTCAGAGTCTGCAGAGCTGTCACATATATGTTATTTAACCCACATGGTGAGCCAGTTAGATAAGCCAGGCAAGTTTTATGACTCACAGAAGTTACAGAGCTAGAAATGGCAGGGCTGCAACTTATCTGCTGGCCACTTTATTCATTCCAAGTCCTGCACATCCCACCCTGTCCTATTGCCTCTTATACCACACGGTGGCAGCACAGAGCATGGCATGGACACAGAACGATACTTAATAACTGGCTTTCTGTTTACAGGTGCACATCACCTAAACAAGAATGAGTATCCAGGGCATCATGAAACTGCTCCTCATGAGTGCCCTATGGGATCAGTGTCATTATTGACCCATCACACTTTCTATGCCTGAGGACACCCAAATGTTGAACCTTTAAGGGATGCAGTTTCATGCAATTTGCAGCAAGTGTCACCCTACAACTATTAAACAATCAGTGCTCAAAATCTAAAACTATCAAGAAAGTAAAGCAGTATAATGCACATCATATAATGCAGGACACTGTCCACATTTCACCTAGATAAACAATACAAAAAATATTTTTAAAAAACCATTACACTATTTCATGTTACATTACAGACAACTATTTAGCAGAGCATTTCTCCCCACCATGTCCCCTTAACTCCCCATCAGTCAGGAAGTATCATGGGGACAACAGCTATGTGCTAATGGCCAGGGATATGGCCAGGGATAGTATAAGTATAATAACCTTATACTTGTTTTACTCCTGTGCTTTTCCAAGTATTTTTCATATCTATAACCTCATTTGAAACTTGCAGTGTACAATGAATAGGGCAGATGTTACTGTACTCATTTTAGAAATGAGGAACTAGGGCAGTGCCTGTGGCTCAGCAGGTAGGGTGCTGGCCCCATATACCAAGGGTGACAGGTTCGAACCCAGCCCCGGCCTAAGCCCAGGAGTTGGAGATTGCTGTGAGCTGTGACGCCACAGCACTCTACCGAGGATAACAAAGTAAAAATCTGTCTCAAAAAAAAAAAAAGAAAGAAAGAAAGAAAAAATGTGGAACTAGGCTCCCTGTGAGGTTAAGTTCATTGACCAAGGTTGCACCACTGGTTGGCTAGAGGAAGTACTGCCTATCCTGAATCCAAGGCTGCATTCTGCTATGTTAAACAGGGGCAGAGTCTGTACACACATTAGCATAACTCACCTGTGTTCCATCCTGGGTAGATTTTGACCGAAAAAGGGTCATCAGACTCAAGAGCCTCAAGAGCTACAAAACCACACATTCCTAGTGTCTAGAAAGGTAAAAATACGATTTTGTGGTTAGGTGAGGATGACACACATACCTATGATTTGATAATGGTGGGGTGGCGTTCCTAATCCTGATTTATGTTAAAAGTTCTAGAACATGAGTTTCTTTGAGAGGAAGAACATTGATGTGTCTGCTGTTGCATCTCTAGCACCTAGAACGGTCCCTGGCACACAGTGTTTGCTTTGTATTTAATAATAATGTTAAACTTTAAAACTTTAAATATTTATTGAAAAAAATGAATGAAATATTGTGAAAAGCAAAGGGGGAAGAAACAAGAGTGAAAATTTATGCACTGTGCCTTTTCATAATTTAGTCATTTAATATGTAGTAGTAAATATCTTCCATTTTTTTTATCTTAGTCTATTCAATTGACAGAAGAACAAGAAAATGAAACATTTAGCAGTAAGGGAACCCTGTTTTTCTCCTGAGCCCTTATTAATTATTTCCCCAGTATTCATAAATGCCACTGTTTAAAGATTAAATTTGTTCACAATCCTCCAAATTAGAATCGTTTTTTCCCATTTATTTATTTATTTTTTACTTCTTATAGCATAACTATGTACATTAATGCAATCGTGGGGTACAGTGTGCTGTTTTCATATACACTTTGAAATACTCTCATCAAACTGGTTAACATA
>NW_003852484.1:6639224-6653256 GCF_000181295.1 Otolemur garnettii | reverse complement strand
ACCCGCCACCTTAGGTGTATGTGGCTGGTGCCTTAGCCGCTTGAGCCACAGGCACCAAGCCGAGAAGAACATTTTCTAATTCCATCCATATAAACATGAAGGAGGTAAAGTCTCCATCTTTCTTTAGGGCTGCATAGTATTCCATGGTGTACATATACCACAATTTATTGATCTATTCGTGGGTCAATGGGCATTTAGGCTTCTTCCATGACCTAGCAATTATGAATTGGGCTGCAATAGACATCCTGATACAAATATCTTTGTTGTAATTCAATTTGTGGTCTTCTGGATATATACCTAATAAAGGAATTGCAGGATCAAATGACAGGTTTATTTTTAGTTCTCTCAGTGTTCTCAAATTAGAATCTTTTATCTGAGGTCAACAAGATCACCAACCCCTACCCCCAGGCTAGTTACTGGATTACAAGTTTTGTCCATCAGAAATGGCTTTCTGAGTTTTGAGAATGATTCAGTATGATAAAATAAAGTACATTTTTTAATAGCTCTATTCTTCAATTATTCCCTATCCCATCCCAGTATCAAACTGTTCTAGAAACACAACCAAACTCTGGACCTCAGGGTTTTAAACCACTGCATCAGGGCTAGCATCTCCTGAAGTGTAATGGGTTGGTTTATGCCTTGATGTCTGTACTAGAATGCACTGAGTTCTGTCTTATATCAGAAGACATTAACAAATGGAAGAACATACAATGCTCGTGGCTGAGAAGAGCCTTCAGTTCCTTCTGAAGGCACTATGTGACCGCCTGGTAGGCTAGGGTATTACTATCACCATCCAGTCTCCTCATTTTCTTGCTACTTCCTTCCTCAATCCCAACCCAAAGAGCCACCATGTCCTTCTGATTTTTTGTAAGAGATGCCTCTAAAATTGTTCCCCACTTTCCTGACTCTAGCTCAATTTCTCAGCATTTCTTGCCTAAATTTTTGAAATAGCTCCTCCTAACTGTCTTCTAAAACTTAATTTCTCCTCACTTTGTCTTTTTGTAACGTAGGTCTCATCATTTTACTTTCGATTTTCAAAACTTGTGGTGCTCCAGTTCCCCCAAAATAAAAACCAATAACTTAACGGTGTAGGTAACACCCTTAAACCCTGGCTCTAAACTATGTGACTATATCCCTGCTCTTTTTAAACAGGTACTCATGCACAATACTACCTGCTATAATAAAAGTTAAAAGGCAGTCCCAGCAACCCCATCTCAGTTGATTGATAATTCTGCTTTCACTGCCTGGAATGTGCTTTTCTCTCTCCACTAATACTTGAGAATGTTCACTAGTCAGAGCCCAACTGTAAAAAAAATCACCAGGTTATGATATGGCTGGTGGTATAATTTGCTATAATCCCTCTAGATGATAATTTGGCAATAGATATCATGAAGCTAAAAAGTCACGCTCGTTTTTGGCTCAATTATTTGCCATAATCTATCTTTTCTAGGGAAACAAACTCAAGAAATTTTCCACAGGGAAATTCACTTCAATGTCATATGTAATAGTAAAAAATATAGATAACCTAAATGTCTTCCTTTTGAAGAATGTTTAAAACAGCAGCTTTTAATAATGTTGATTCTTCCCAGCCATGAGCATAGTATGTTCTTCCATTTGTTAATGTCTTCTGCTATTTCTTTTCTCAGGGTTTCATAGTTCTCTCTGTAGAGATCCTTCATGTTTTTTGTGTGGTTCCCAAGTATTTCATTTTCCTTAAAGCTACTGTGAAGGGTATTATGTCTTTGATTTGATTCTCAGCTTGACTGTTATTGGCTTATATGAAGGATACTGATTTGTGGACATTGATTTTGTATCCCAAGACATTACTATATTTCTTGATTACTTCCAGGAGCCTTGTGGTTAAGTCCTTGGGGCTTTCTAATAAGATCATATCATCCACAAAGAGTGAGAGTTTGACCTCCTCTGTTTAAAAAGCTTCTTCACAGCTAAAGGTACAAACAACTAAAACAAACAGAATGGGAGAAAATATTTGCATACTATGAATCTGACAAAAAGCTAATAACTAGAATCTACAGAGATTTCAAACTAATCAACAAGAGAAGAGTAACGATCCCGTTTATACGTGGGCAAAAGACTTGAATAGAAACTTCTTTGAAAAAGACAGATGAATGCCCAACACACATGAAAAAATGTTCATTGTCCCTAATCATCAGAGAAATGTAAATAAAAACTACCCTCTGATATAACCTAACTCTAGTGAGAATAGCCTACATCACAAAGTACTGAATCTGCAGATGCTGGACTGCATGTGGAGAGAAGGGAACACTTTTAAACTACTGGAGGCACTGCAAATTAATACAACTTCTATGAAAAGAAGTATGGAGAATCCTCAAAGAGCTTAAAAGTAGACTTTCCATTTGATCCCACAGTCCCATTACTAGGAATTTACCCAGAAGAACAAAAATCATTTTACCATTAAGGACATTTGCACTAGAATGTTTACTGCAGCTCAATTCACAATCACCAAGATGTGGAATCAACAAGTGCCTTCAACCCATGAATGGATTTACAAACTGTGGTATATGTATACCATGGAATACTATTCAGCCATAAAGTGATAGAGACTTTACATCTTTTGTATTAACCTGGAAGGAGCTGAAGCACCCTCTTCCTAATAAAGTATCACAAGAATGGAGAAGCAAGTATCCAATGTACTCAATACTAATATGAAACCAATAAACAACTACATGCCCATATGAGAGAAAAACATAATTATGTTCAAGTGGGAGGAAAGGGAAGGAGGGAAAAGGGAGAGGAAAGGAGGGAGGGAGACTGGTAACCTCTCCCCTCATGTGCACAGTGTAAGAGTAGCAGAAGACTCCTGAGTGAAAGGCTCAACTACAAATTGAACGTTACCTTAGAAACACAAAAAATGTAGCCAAATCATTTGTACCCCCATATTAGTCTTAAATTTAAAAAATAAAAACAGCAGCTACTGAATCTCTTTTTTTGAGAGAACTTCACTCTTTTGCCCACTGAACTTTTAAAAAATACAATCCTCAATAAATCCACAGTGTATTATAACACAATTATACCATTTATTTGTATTAACACAGCAAACATAAGTGTGTGTGGAAAGAGGATCTGAAATATAGGTTTCATGAAGCAATAGGCATCTTTGCTATATATAATTTACCCAATTTCCTTCTTTTCTTTTCTTTTTTTTTTTCTTTGAGACATAGTCTCACTATGTTGCCCTCAATAGAGTGCTGTGGCATCACATCTCACAGCAACCTCAAACTCTTGGGCTTAAGTGATTCTCTTGCCTCAGCCTCCCAAGTAGCTGGGACTATAGGCACCTGCCACAACACCTGGCTATTTTTTTCTTTTCTTTTTTTTTTTTTGGTTGCAGTTGTCATTGTTGTTTAGCAGGCCCAGGCCAGGCTCAACCTGCCAGCCTCAGTGTATGTGGTTGGTGCCCTACTCACTGAGCTACAGGCACCACCTCAATTTCATTTTTATAGTGTTGATTGTAACCCATTAAACCTATTAATGACTTGTGAACCACAGTTTGAAAAACACTACATTAACAATATTGTATTACTTAGCTACATAAATATTTCTTAAAATATTAATCATATAAGAATATATTAATGAAAAGCAAGGTACCAATTATCTTAAAATGCTGATTTGAATAATTTTTAAAGTGCATATGCATTGGGACATTTCTCTGAGGCAATCTCTAAAAAAGAAAAAAGTTACTTCAGCGTATTCACAATTTGCTTCATGCTTCTGTGTTGCATTTTCTTACAGGGAGAAGAATGGAAGAGCACAGGCTTCAGATAATCCTGGACTCCGGTGTGCTTTGGGGGTAATTGTACAATGTATTCATTTTAGTCAAATACCACTTATTTGGGCTCAACTGTACTCCAAATCTCTCATGAGAAGGCAGACATTTCAACAAATAAATGCACTGGTGTTGCAGATGACGGACGTGTGATGTATGAGGAGCACTGAAAGAGGGAAAGAGCTCATTTCTATTGGGAGGTGATAGCTGAGCTGAGCTTAAAGACTGTGTTTCCAACAGAGAGTCAAAGAAAGAGCATTCCAAGTAGAAGGAGTAAGGGGTGTGCAGATAGGGAAGTGAGAACCTATGTGGTTAATTTGGGGCACATTTCTATGAACGGAGCATAAAATAAGGGGGGCTGGGCTGGAGGCTGGGGTTAGCACACAGGCAAGGCCATGGAGGACCTCGTGGACTGAGCGAGGGAGGCTGGACGCTCTTGCCACTGAATCTAGACTAAGAAAATGCACATCACTGGTGCAGTTTTCTTTCTTTTTTTTTTTTTTTTTTTTTTTTGAGACAGAGTCTTACTCTGTCACCATGGGTAGAGTGTCATGACATAGTTCACAGCAACCTCAGACTTGTGAGCTTAAGTGATCCTCTTTGCCTCACCATGCCCAGCTAGTTTTTCTACTTTTAGTAGAGATGGGGTCTCCTTCTTGCTCAGGCTGATCTCCAGCTCCTGAGGTCAAGTGATCCACCTGCCTTGGCCTCCCAGAGTGCTAAGAATACAGGCATGACACGCTCCACCAGGCCGCTGGTGCAGCTTTAACAGCTATAGCTCCCTGACTCACCTACAGGTAAAGCTCTTGGTGAGATTTACCATTTTTTATTTTTTACTTCACCTATTTCTGTAGGCAAAGAGGGCCACTTAAGGCATGCAATTAGCAGAGGAGTAATATCAGATTTTCAGTCAGCACCAGTGTGGAGAATGGGTTGAAAGTGGAGGTAGAAGTCCAGCTAAAAGAACCATCATGGTAGTCCAGGGAAATCAAGGGAAAAAACACAGGCTGAAATAAAAGCAGTTGGGTGGAGAGGAGGGGAAGAAAACTGAAATGTCAAGGACATGCTATGGACTTGTTATGTAGGTAGTGATGGTGGGTGCAGCCCTCCTTAATAAACAGGTAAAATAAAAACAGGTATTTGCTATGCTGAAAGAATCCTAGGAAAAATCCTCTACCCTCCTTACTTTCCAGTAGATTGCCACCTCTAAGCAGCTTCTCTTTCTGAAGCCACAGCTAGTGTCTGGAGACAGGGAAGGGGGAGGTGGAGAGGATCAAGGATGATTGCCTTCCAACACCTCGGGGGAAAATAATACTTACCTCATGCAGCTGAAGTGAGAATAAATAAGATAATGTATGGACTGTGTCTGGCACGTGGCAGGCTCTCGATAAATCATTTCCTTTTCCTGGAAGAAAGTGACTAAAGCCCAAGCCCTATCAGAAATTTCTACCCAGCTCCACTTTCCTCTCAAAAATGTTTATAAGTTTTCTAGTGCAAGACTAAAATGACCAGTTTTCACTTTGTTTTTCAGACAAGACAGGGGATTTTTTTCATCGTATGGAATAAAGTCAGGGGTAGGTGAAATATTTTCCCCCTTTCAGCAATGTTCCATCAACCGAGAAGATATTCTGCTTCCTGATCATCCTTCCTGAAATGTAATATCATTTTCACCCTTCTGCTCAACAAAGAAAACAGTGCTAGCAGCAACGTGTCTGAAGACCCCTTGTACCTATCTAGAAGTTAAACATTATGCTTAAAAAAAAAAAAGAAAAAAGGCTGCAGGGGCCTCTATTAAAGTAGTTCTTTTTATAAAATAGTGGTCACTTGCTCCAGGAGGCCAGTGCCTGTGGCTCAGTGAGTAAGGTGTCGGCCCCATATAATGAGGGTGGTAGGTTTGAACCCAGCCCCGGCCAAACTGCAACAATAAAATAGCCGGGCATTGTGGCAGGTGCCTGTAGTCCAGCTACTCAGGAGGCTGAAGCAAGAAAATCGCCTAAGCCCAGGAGCTGGAGGTTGCTGTGAGCTGTGATGCCACAGCACTCTACCTAAGGCGACAAAGTGAGACTCTGTCTCTGGAAAAAAAAAAAGAAGACAGCTTATAAAATTGTGGTCACAAATCAATTCTAGAGTTAGGTGGAGGTTCAAGACTTGCTCATGACCTCTCTGGGTGGAGGGTGGGCTGGGAGTTTACACAATGGGGGCTTTCAGTTCAGTTTACTTCGAAGAACTTTGCCCAAGATGCCCGATGAGAGAGAAAACCAGCCTTTTCCCCTCCAGTCCAAATGTAAGCTGAGATTGTTTTGAAAAGAACTAGCATAAGGATGTGTTGATAAAGATCCTTGAAATCTTCCTCTAAATTTAAAAATTATCAGAAATGCACTTTTCCTTTTTCTTCTAGAAGCACAGATGTTATAAAAGATCTAATCACAGACTGCCTGTATCTGGATCTCGTCACAGATCTGCCGCTGCTGCATAACCTAGGACTAGTTACCTAGTCACTTGTCTGTCAGTGTCCTCATCTATAGCCTGGGACGATAATAATACCACCTATCTCACAGAGTTGTTGTGAAAATTAAAATGAGTTAGTAGAGGTGAAGTGCTTAGAACTGTGCCCAGTACATTATCTCTGGTCACCAATTCAGAAGAGCTCCAGGTGGAATCAACCCATGAAGCTGCTGAGCAAGTCTGTCTGTAACAGAGATTGTAATATTGGACCACAGGCCACCTAAGGCCCACAGACGTGTGCAGTTAAATCAAACAAGGTTCAAAGAGTTCTCTTTTTTTAATTGTTGCCAACACACACAAAAGATATACAAATCAGCATTTCCAGCATGTCTCAAAAATTCATGAGATGTGGCCACCCTGGACCCATGCAATAGGACTCACACAGTATCTCTGGCAGGAGGAGTTGGAATAGAGTTTTACTCCCTCTTTGGAAGGAGCTGAGCAGATGCTTAACTCTTTGGATAGAGCATAAATCCCCAGGCTACTGTACTCCCTGCTTCTGGCCCAGTTCTGTCATTTACTGAAGCTCTCTAGGCACTCAAGGTTGTGATCTCTATACTAAAGGGACAGGGCTCAGAAATTATAAAATGTGCTTATTTTTAATTATTTATTTTCAGACAGAGTCTCACTCTATTGCCCTGGGTAGAGTACCATGGCATCACAACTCACAGCAACCTCAAATTTCTGGAATCAAGTGATCCTCTCGCCTCAGCCTCCTGAGTAGCTGGGACTATAGGCCTCATCATGAGTAGCTGGGACTATAGGCACCGATCACAATGTCCAGGTAGTTTTTCTATTTTCAGCCAGTCTCACTCTTGCCCAGGCTGGTCTCAAATTCCCGAGTTCAAGGGATCCTCCCACCTCAGCCTCCCAGAGTGCTAGGATTACTAGTATGAACCACTGTGCCTGGCCTAGAAAATTTAAAAGTTTTTAAATGTATGACTTAAAAAGTAAACCAATAATGGCTACACTATATCAAGAATTACGCCATGTTATTATGTATATTACCTAATTGAATCCTCAGAACTACAATTATGGGCAAGTTACAAAATTCTCTAAGGCTGAGTTTCATCCACAAAATAGTAATAGCTATCTTTGAGGTTGTGAGGACTAAATGAAATAAGGCACATGACATGAATAGCATGATGAATTATGACCCCCACACTTTAGCCCCAGATAGGGCAAATAGCTTGCCTCAAGTCCAACAGGAAGTGAAAGGGCTGGGGCTGAACCTCAGGGCCCTGGGTAACACGCGGCATCCTTCCACTTAGCATTCCTTCCAAATGCACCACCTCTTCGGAGACCTCTTTGTCTCCCTCAAAACTTCTCATCTGAGAGAATTTCCTTAAGTTCACCACTCCTCCGGAAATAGCTCTGACTATGAAACTAACATTGGTGAGGAAACTAGTGTTATATACAAACTGCAGATGCCCTAGGAAACTGATGAGAAAGGATTAAAAGGTTCCGAGACTCCCTAAAAAGAAAGTCTCAAAAAGCTTGACTGCATGGAGAAAATTATTCTCAGGTTCTAGAAGTCAGAGATGGAAAGAGTTTTCAATGATTTTTTTTTTTAAATGAGCAAACAATGACAAGAGGGAATCAAGAGTTCTGTCTATGACACACCAAACTGGAAGCAGTGTCAAGACTTCCAATACTCACCAGCTATCTTAATGGAGGGAGGGAGTACGGCAACAGATAAGCAACACACGGGACTCCACGACCGACTGGCCTGACCTTGAGCAAGGTACTCACCTGTGTTGGTCCCAGTTTTCTCACCTCTAAAATTAGCATAATACAGTACCGAACTTGCCGTGTTGTGAGGATTAAATTTAAATGTGATGCACACAGAATGATCCGCATGCTGCCTGGCACCCAGCAGGGGCTCTACAAATGTGGATCTTCTCCTATCCTCTTGATTCTCCTCAGTGATCCGAAATTGATGGTAGGCAGAACATAAATGTGCTATTTTGGAATAAAATGCGAGGGAAAAGGAAATAGGCAGCTACCTGGGCAGACAGAATATAACTACTGAGTCATCTTCTTTCTCTTAAACAGAAAGAGTCTCACATTGCTATTGTATATGCAGAAGCACTCGCACAGAACCTTTTCTTAGCTATTGCCCAGAAATTTAAAATTTCTCAACTACCACTAATAATGGCAAATACTGAGCATTAACTATGGCCAGATATCATGCTATTCATGTCATGTGTCTTATTTCATTTAGTCCTCACAACCTCAAAGATAGCTATTATTTTGTGGATGAAACTCAGCCTTAGAGAATTTTGTAACTTGCCCAATGTAATGGACAAGTAGACCTTGTTCATATAAGTGTGTGAACATATATAAGTATGTGTATATATGAATGTATGTGTATATACACACACTATATGTATATATACTCATAAAATTTTTTCTAAGGCCCAAATACAAAACTGCTATAAATATAAATTTGGGGAGCAAATGATGAATGATATAGAAACACAGGATTCAATGTCAATCTAAAGTAGGCTAAATTAAATCTAAATCTAAATCTAGAGTAGGCTAAATTATCTACTCTAATTATCTAAGCAGCCAAAATTAATCAGATATCAACTCCACAGTGTTAAAAACATCATAGGAACCTATACTTCACTGCTTTGTCTAATAATTCTGTCTCTACCATTACTGTCTTATGATTAAGTAAGAATTCTGTGCCCTGCCTTCATCTAAAATTGGGAAATGATACCTTCTTCACAAAGAAGGTGTGAGGAAGGCTATAAATAGCTATATACACATAGAATTTACAAGTCACCTTGTCTCTGGATTGCATTTATCTTCTCAACATTTTTCTGTGAAGCTAAGTATTATTTTTCTTAGCAAAAGTTAAATAATTTGTCTAAAAGCGGGCTATTAAAAGGCAAAAGAGCAAGAACCCCAGACCTTGCTTTTCAGACATTGGTTCCGAGTTCCTCAGTTACTCCGTAACTGAGTAGAAATAGCTACTGAGAGAAACAACTGACAGATGAATTACTATCCTTGTTTAACCACTCTTAGCCTCAGTTTCTAGACTTGTAAAATATAAATGATGTTATCTTCCATATAAGATTGTGGTGAGATTAATTCATACTTGCATTTTTAAAAATGCCTGCCATATAGTAAGCCCAAGTAACAGATACTATTTACATAAAACTCTTCATAATTACTTAACATAAGCTGCTTCCAAGCCACCACATTTACTTATGTTATCTCTATAGCTTTTCCGAAAACACTGTATCTCTAAAAGAACATCAAATGCCACCCAGGAAATTGGTACAGTCATTTGTTACCTGGGTAAATGCCTCTGATACAGTCTTGCTTTGGGAATATTTTAAATTAAACTACTTTTAACCCTGAGTTTAAGAGACCAATCATGTATTTTCAGTTTCATTGAACTGAGTACATCTTTTAAGCATTGTCTCTGAATAAAGCAAAGTGTTAAGTGTTATGACCACCACCAAGATACAGAAGAGATTGCCCTGCCCACTTGAACTTGTATAAACACCCACTCCCACTTAAACTCCTTGTAACTGTTAGCTTACAGGTCTGTATCCTTCCTGTAACATAAGCTCCTTGAGGAGAGGGGTGTGGCTACATCTCCTCTTTTATCTAACACTTGAAACAATAGTTAGCAGTAAGGAGGACAGAGTATTCAGATCAGACTTGTGTTACAGGAAGATTTGGGTGGAGATGATAGGTGGAGTGTGCAGGAAAAAAAAAAACAGAAAAAATAAAAAGTGCAGGGAAAGGTGAACAGGCTCGGAGCAAAGTTTGCATGTAGGGGAACAGTGGAAGTTGAGAATGAAAAGACAGAGACCATTGTGGAAGAAACTGAGTAAAGTGAAGGAGTAAGAATTTTATTTAATACATAACTGAGCATCCTTTAAGCTTTCAAAGAGTAGGTTACTATAAGACTTAACAAGGATTTGGGATTTCTGGTTCCAACCAAGATGGACCAGGCCCATTACAGTATCCACTATAAGATGGTCTTCCTTTAAAAAACATAAATAAATAAATACACATATACACACACACGCATAGGAAGACACGGAATAGTAGAAATAAGGCAGACGTCTAAGAATCTGGGATTCCCTCAGTGAGGAGCTGAGCCTCCACTCACACCCAGCATTAACAAGGTGGGAAGAGGCAGTGTGAGGCAGGGTAGTGGACACGTTGCTTCTTCTTTCCCTGGTTCCAGCCAATGGGGAGATGAGTCTCCACATCCACTTACCATCAACAAGAACAAATGAGGTGGCACGCCCCTGTCCTCCCTCCTCTCCACTGGAGTCAGTAGGGCAGCACAGAATTGAGTTTCTACCCCTACCCTGAAGCAACAAGTGATGTGAACAAACCTTCTGCTTCCTCCCTCCCTCCTGTCCCCGGGACCCAGCTTATATTTCTTTTTGGAGGCAACAATGTGGTGCAACTTGGTGCCATGCTTTCACCAAGAAAGTGATAGCAGAGCCAAGAGGGGCACTGTCCTTCTGCCCCATTCATCCACAGCGAGGCAGTGTAAGCATTCCTCTTTTAAAGGGGCACTGGCCAGGAGGTTCAATGAGAAGTTAAACATATTTACCCTCACCTACCTATAGTGCTACACCTCAACTAGGGGAGTGCCTGCTACAAAAAGAATATCTTATAAGGAACCAGAGTCTCATAATATAATATCCAGAATACCGAAAGAAAAAATAAAGTATCACTCACAACCCTAAGACCCAAGAAAATCACAATTTGAGTGAGAAAAGACAACCAATATGTGTCAACATCAAGATGAATCACATGTTGGAATTATCTGATAAGACTTTTAAAGCAACCATAATAAAATTGCTTCCATAAGCAATTATAAAATCTCTAAAAACAAATTGAAAAATTAGAAAATCTTAGCAATGAAATAATAATACATGCTACAACAGGAACCTAAAAAAAAGTATCCTCAGTGAAATAAGCCATAAATACACACACAATTCCACATATTGTATAACACCATTTATAAGAAATGTCCAGAATAGGTAAATCTATAGTGACAGAAAGCAGAGTTGAGGCTGCCTGGGGCTAAAGGTGCTACAGAATGAGGAGTGACAGTGAGGGCAGTTTTCATTTGGGGGTAAATGAAAATGTTCAAAAATTAGATTACGGTGATGTTTGTGCAACTCTATAAACATACTAAAATCTACTAAAGTGCATACTTTATATGAGTAACCTTTATGACATGTAAATTATGTCTCAATACAAATTAAATTGAAATTAACAACTCTATTTTTTTAAAAAAGGAAGTTATCAAACTATAAAAATACAATAACTAAAATAAAACTTTGCTGCATGGGCTCCATAGTAGAGTGGAAAAGACAGAGGATAGAATCAGTAAACTTGAGCACAGCTCAGTAGAATTCACCCAATCTGAACAACAGAGAGAAAACAGACTGAAAAAATGAGCAGGAACAACAACAGAAGATCCATCATCGGAGTCTCAGAAAGATATGAGAAACAGAGAGGGCTTGAAAGAGCATTTTAAGAGATAATGGCTGAACACTTGCCAAATTTTTCAAGTGCTGAAAGAACAGAACTGTCAGCCGTGAATACAATATCCAGTGAGGGATGAGGGAAAACAAAGACATTCTCAGACAAAGGAAAACTAATAGAATTTGTTGCTGGCACAGCTACCCATAATGATTGGCTAAAGAGAGTTCTTCAAGCAGAAAATAAAATGATAAAAGGAGGAATCTTGGACCATCATGAAGAAAAAAAGAAACAAAACGAAAGTATGGATACATACAATGAACTTGTCATCATGATTAATAATCATATTTGATAATTAAAACAAAAATCATACATCATCCTATATTCAAATATATTTAAATATTAAGAAAAATGGACATAAATGGAATTAAGTTTCTGTACATTGCTCAAAGTAGTAAAATGTTGACACAATAGACTGTGAAATGTTATGTATACATATTTTAATTCTTAAGTGCAAAGTCTAAAATAGTCCAAAGCAATGTATTGAAAAATACTATGCAAAATCAAAATGAAAACCTAAAATTTGTTCAAGTAATCCACAAGAAAGAAATAATGAGAAAAAACAGAAAACAAAAAATGAAATGGCAACCTTAATATATCAATATATCAATATATCAACCTAATATATCAATAATTATCCTGTAGTAATGTAGTAGTGTAAATATAGCAATTAAAAGAAAGATATTGACAAAGTCGATACAAAAATATAGTCCAGCAATATGCTGTCTATAAGAAACTCACTTCAAATATAATGGCACAGAAAAGTTTAAAGTAAGAGGACAGAAAAGATACACCATGAAAATGTCAATTATAAAAATGTAGGAGGGGGTAAATTAATGCTAGATAAAGTAGCCTAGAGAACAAATAAAATTAGCAAATACAATTTCTGTAAAGAAGAACATTATATATTGATAAAAGGATCAATTTGTCAAGAAGACATAATGATCCTAAATATACATGTACAATGAAGGAGAGCATCAAAATATATGAAGCAAAACCTGATAAAGGTGGAAAGAGAAACATACGAATCTCCAAACATAGGTAGGGACTTTAACACACCAGTTTTAGCAATTAAATTACTAGATTAAAAAATCAATTCGGTGCTCACAGCACAGTGGTTACAGCATCAGCCACATACACTGAGGCTGGTGGGTTTGAACCCAGACTGGGCCAGCTAAAACAACAGTGACAACTCCAACAACAACAACAACAAAATAGCCGGTCATTGTGGCAGGCTCCTGTAGTCCCAGCTACTTGCAAGGCTGAGGCAAGAGAATCGCTTAATCCCAAGAGTTGGAGATTACTGTGAGCTGTGATGCCACAGAACTCTACGGAGGGCAACATAGTAAGACTCTGTCTCAAAAAAAAATTAGTAAAAATATAAAACTGCCTAATACAGTCATCCAATTGGATCTAATTGACATATGTAGACAAACTTATCCAACAGTGAATTAAACATTTTTTAAGAGTCTGTAGAACATATACTAATACAGACTTCATCCTAGGCCATAAAACAAACCTTAACAAAGTTAAGAGAATTAATAAAGCCTTACACAAAATGTTTTCTGATCATAATGACTTCAACCTAAAAATTCTTAACAAAAAGACAAGAAAATTTCCAATAACATGGCAATTAACACATTTCTAAATAATCTATGGGCCAAAGAGGAAGTCCCACATTAAGTTTAATATAAAACTGAACGTCTGAAAGAAAGTAAACTATAACATGCCTAAATATGTGGCATGCAGCTCATACATTGCTGAGAGGGAAATTATAGTCTTAAATGCTTATATAAGAAGAGAGGAAAAGAGTCAAACCAACAACCTATGTTCCCACATCAGGAAACTAGAAAAATAACCCCTAAAACAATCTGAAGGTGAGAAATAGTAAAAATATGCCTCGGCGCCTGTAGCTCAGCGGCTGGGACACCAGCCACATACACCAGAGCTGGCAATTCGAACCCAGCCCGGGCCTGCTGAACAACAGTGACAACTGCAACCAAAAAATAGCCAGGCCTTGCGGCAGGCACCTGTAGTCCCAGCTACTTGGGAGGCTGAGGCAAGAGAATCACTTAAGCCTAAGAGTTGGAAGTTGCTGTGAGCTGTGATGCCACAGCACTCTACCCAGAGCAACATAGTGAGATTCTGTCTCAAAAAAAAAAAAAAAAAAAATAGAAAAAATAGAAA
>NW_003852484.1:6596854-6639204 GCF_000181295.1 Otolemur garnettii | reverse complement strand
AAATAGACTAAAAACAGAAAAAATTTAATGAAATAAAAAGCTGATTTTTAGAAAAAAATCAGTAAAATTTAGAAACTTCTAGAAAGACCAACAAACATAATAAACACAAGAGACATAATCACCAACATCAGAAGTAAAACAAGATATTACCACAAATCCTGCTACCATTAGAAAGAGAATAAGAAAATAATAGGAACAACTTTATACTCAGGATAACCTAGAAAAAATAATTACCTTGAAATCGCAAACTATCAAAACTCAATCAAGACAAAATAGCCAACTTGAATAATCTTATAACCATTAAAAAACAGAATTAGTAATTTAAAAGCAGAAAAAGAAAATTATAGGCCCACATGATTTCACTAGAAAATCCCATGAAATGAAAACCCTGAACAAAATATTAGCAAATCAAATTCAGCAATGTTTAAGAAGAATTTTATGTTATTACTAACTGCCATTCACTCCAGGTATGCAAGGCTGGTTCAACATTTGAAATTCAAACAATGCAATGCAGCATAATCAACAGGCTAGAGAAGTAAAATCATGATAGTGACAACATATGAATATAAAGTATTTGACAAAATCCAATACCCATTCATGATAGAAACCTTTAGCAAACTAATAGAATAAAACTTCCTCACTGATAATAGTCATCTACCAAAGCTTACAGCTAACACCATTTTTATTTGCACAGGGCTATAAATTCTAGATACTGCTGAAAGGCAAGAAAAACAAATAAGAGGTACACAGACTAAACAGTAAGAAATAAAACTATCCCTATTTTCAGATGACATGATTATGTATATAGGAAATCCCAGGGAAACTACAAATAAGGAAATAAAACACCTCAGAAGAAATATGAGAATTGTCCGGAAAGTATCCAACCACATAATGTGAACGATGCAAACATATATGGCCGGATACTTTCAAGACAGAACACATATATTCAACAAGATCACAAGATACAAAATCAACCCACAAAATCCAATCACATTTGAATTTACTAAAAATAAATATATAGAAATCAAAATTTACAACACTGAACCATTTATAATTGCTTCCAAAAATGAAATACTTAGGTAGAAGTCCAATACAACATGTACTATATCTGTATCCTGAAATCTTCAAAATACTGATAAAATAAATCAAAGACCTAAATGGATAAAGAGACATACCATGTTCATGGACTGGAAAACTCAACATGGTAAAAGATGTCAGTTCTGCCCTAATTGGTTCTATAGGTTCAATGTATAGAAACATAAACCACCTTACTTCTAAAATTTATGGAGAAAAGCACGGGACCTAGAATACTTAAAACAACTCTGAAAAATAAGGATGAAGTGGAATAAAACACTTTATCAGATGTTAAGGCTTTTTAAGGAACTATAGGGGTCAGCATGATATTGCTGGAGAGATAGAAACCAAAAAAATCAATGGGAACAGCAAGAAGACTCAGAAAGACACTCAAACTAACATACACAAATGGTATTTCACAAAGGTACAAAAGCAATTAACTGGAGGAATGACAGACTTCAATAAATGGTGCTGGAGCAACTGGACATCTATAGACAAAAAAAAAAAAAAAGAACCTTGACCTACACCTGATGTATCATTTTAAACACTAACTCAAAATGGATCATGGAATTAAATGTAAAACTATAAAACTTTTAGAAAACAAAAGTGAAAATCTTAGGATCTAGGTGTAGGTAAAGAGTTTAAACTTGACACCAGAAGATAATCCATAAAAAAATAAATTTGACATTACCAAAATTCAAAATGTATCTAGCATATATTTAAAAACCTGCAAAAAACTTGACAATAACAAAGGAACAGGCGACCTAAAAGATGAGCAAAAAGACATGAACAGATACTTCACTGAAGAGAATATAAGGAAGACAAATACATGAAAAGATGTTCACCACTATTAGGCAAATGCAAATTAAAACCACAATGAGGTATCACTACACAACTATAACAATGTGTAAAACAAAATTTTATATATATATATACATATATATATACACACATATATATACACACACTGAAAATGCCAAATGCTGTTCAGTATACAGGGAAACTGCATCATTCCATCTCTGCTAAAAGAAATTTTAAATTGTGGGGCAGCGCCTGTGGCTCAAAGGAGTAGGGCGCCGGCCCCATATGCGGGCAGTGGGAGGTGGCAGGTTCAAAAACCCAGCCCTGACCAAAGACTGCAAAAAAAAAAATTTAAAATTGTATAGCCATTCTGGAAAAAGAGTATGTCATTTTATTTCAAAAATAAACATGCACTTACCACATGCAACCCAGCAAATGCACTCCTGGACGTTTATCCCAGGGAAAAATGAAAACTTAAGTTCACATACAAACCTATGCACAAATGCTTATAGTAGTTTTATTCATAATGGCCCCAAACTAAAAATAATCCAGTATCCTTATTATCCTTCAATGGGTAAATGGTTGAACAAACTGTGGTACAAGGAATGAATAATTGATATATGCAACAACATAAATGGAACTCAAGTAAATTATTCTAAGTAAAAAGATTTCAAAAAGAAAATCTTCAAAGATCATATACTACATTCCATTTATCGTACATTCTCCAAATGACTAAATTACAAAGATGGAGAAAACAACTAGGGATGGTTAGGGATTCGGAACTTGGAGAGGGGAGTGGTGTCTCTGACCGTAACAGGAGAGTGAAGGAATCCTGTATCTTGGCTATGGTACTGGTCAGACAATCTTCATGTGATAAAACTACATATAACTAAATAAGGATGGGCACCCACACATAGGAGTTGAAATCTGAACAAGGTTGATGGATCACATCTATGTCAATTTGTGATACTGTACAACAGTTATGTAAGATGTTACCATTTGAGGAAATAAAGAATGTATAGGATCTGCACTGTTTCTTCTAGCCACATTTAAATATATAATTATCTCAAACCAAAAATTAAAACAAAGGAATGATCCAGTATGTCTTAAGAGTTATGATTTGGCTCAGCACCTATACCTCAAGCAGCTAGGGTGCCAGCCACATACACGGGAGCTGGCAGGTTCGAATCCAGCCTGGGCCTGCCAAACAATGACAACTACAACCAAAAAATAGCTGGACATTGTGGTGGGCACCTGCAGTCCCAGCTACTTGGGAGGCTGAGGCAAGAGAATCACTTGGGCCCAAGATGAGTTTGCTGTGAGCTGTGATGCCACAGCACTCTACCCAGGGCAACAGCGTGAGACTCTTTCTCAAAAAAAAAAAAAAAAAGAGCTACAATCACACTCAAAACTTGACTGGCAATTTTATTTCAGAAATCAATAATCACTTATCTACTTAACATCTCTGTGAGGCACTGTGGAAGATGACAGAGATTCAGTGATGAAAAAACAGGCATAGATCCTGTCTTCATAAACTTTCAGACCAAGTAGTATGAAAATAGCTCAATTTATGAAAAAGGTTATTATATCTTCAGTTATATGGATGAGAACTGAAATCAAATTTCTAACAATAAGAGAAAAGGTTAAGTAGTTTTTAAAATACTATATGCCCATTAAAATGATGTGTATATTTAACAGAATGGAAAAATGCTTGTAACATTAAGGAAAGCATTAAATTAAGAAATGGTATACTCATTACTGATAATTAATGACAACTTACTCTACATGAATAAACTTTTATTGAATTTTAGATAATTAGAAAGAATAAAGAAATGCAAGATAAATGCTTTCTACATAGCATCTGATAGTATCATCTTTTTGCCACAGTATTTTCACTTTTCCTTATAAAAAGTATAGACATTCGTTTATTCAAATTTTTACAAAGTCAAGAACCATCAAATGGAAAAAATAAGTAATGCTAAAGTAAATCCATCTTTTTATCGATATTGAAATGGTTAGGTTCTGAGTGTGACCTTCTTGGAAAAAGAGCGTTTGCTGCAGCTGATGGTTTCCACTCATTCAAATAACCGGGAAAAGGTCAGGCGTCCACTGTCTGCGAAAATTATGCTGGCAGGAAAAGAGGGCAAAAAGCACGGTGGGAGAGAGAGTGAGAAAACACAGCCAGGAAAAAGAGACACTCTTTAAAAATCATGGAGTCAGTACCATAAATAATTTAGAAAACCAACCTTGGAAGAAATGTGTGGGTTGCTTAAAGTGTGATTAAGGCAAGACAGTCATCAACACTATGGTCAGATCTACGTCGCACAAAATAGAGTGGGGAGTTTGTAAATTAACCTGGCGAGCTGCAAAGGCAGCCAAAGCAGGAAAGTAACCACAAAGGCGTCTCTTTACCGTGGTGTAAACTGCATCTGGGTAACATTGTGACCTGAGCCGTCACAGATACAGGCCTGACCCTTCCAGAAGCACATCGGGAGACGTTCCTTTTGTCTCAAGTCTTCTCTCTTTTACAAACAGAATTATTTTGAAAAAAGCCAAAACAAAAACAAGTCCTGCCCTCCCTGTAACAATCTAGTAACCTCTACTTGTCAAACAAGGAGGAAGTTGTCCACCTCAGTGTAAAAGGCATCAGGTGCTGCCCTCATTAAGCGCGTCCTAGTGAGACAGCGAGGGAGACCTGGACGGCCTTGCTTTGAGAGGCTGCCCAGCAAGGCCACAGCCCTCAGCCTCACCTGCCTGCCACTGTGCTGCCCACATGACCTCACCCTCTCATGATGTCGCATTTCCCTGTGGGCTCTCTAGACACAATCACTGAATAAGGTGCTGAACACGCTGTATTTCCTAGCCCAATGCCACTCATGTATTTTTAAAAAAAAAAAAAAAACTTTTCTTTAAAAAAATACTTTTTCCAGGAAAAATGAACAGTAATTGCCATGGACCTGTATCAGATCCTAGAATAATGTAGACAGGCAAGAATCTGTCAATATAGCAATATTCCAAATATGAAATTCGTGGTTCAGGAAGAAACTGATAAATAAATAAATACTGAGGGGCTTCCCAAAGAAGTTTCCTTTGTTTCCCCCTATTTCTTACCTAATTTTGTTTGTGTAAAAAGTTTTGATTATATGATAGAACAGCCAGTCCTGTGGGGACCAACATTAACCATTTACGCCATTAAGCCCTCTTCTATAAGGAGGGAATGGGGAGAGGCAGAACATACCTCAGGGCTGCACGTTATTTCCTTAATGACAACTACGTTTTTAAATAATTTCAATATTTAAACTCCATCTGGCACTTTAGTCTTTTGAAAAATTAAGTTAGGCATCAATTAAAGAACAAGCCCATCTGGGCCGCAGTTTGGGTTTGAAGGTGCTTTCTGCTTTTGTATCTTTTTCCTTGGCTTGGCACATCTCTGAGCTCCAGCTTTTCGAACAGAATCCCAGGACACCCGTGGCAGGAAAACAAGTCTTCCTGGTGGAGGATTCCAGTCCATTTCACGTACCCCAGTGGCCAGGTAACAGCATTGCCTTCTTTGTGCTTTTTACTAATATAATGACAAGGAAAGTGTTTCTTTCCCACCGCTCACCCACCCCAACCTCCTCCGCATGTGAGGACCTTCCATTTACTCGTCTGTGAACACGATGCTCCCTCATGTTCTACACCAGCGACCCGGCCCGACTCTGGGCTGGCACCATGACGGGTACTGCACCGATTCGCTCCAGGGTTGCGTGGCTGACGGTGTAGGAGTGCGTGTGCGGAGGCCGAGACTTCCTGCTGACTGAGCCATTGCTCCTGGGCATGACCTGTGGTGATGACCCCCTGTTGGCTGTCACTACCAGAGTCTTATGAGAACCGGGGACCAGATGGTTCCCGTTAGCATAAATGGATGGTATACTGGCATTGCCCGACTGAAGGGAGAAAGACTGGTGCAAGTCACTGAAGTGGGTGAATGACTCTGTGTTTCTGTGAACTTTTGGATTGTTGCTCCAGTACCGACTGTTGTAAGTATTAGAAGAAGTCAACGTGTTGTTCTCTGAGGACGGTATCTCGGTGTGAAAGGCTTTGGCAGAAGAACATTTAGGTGGAAGGTCATCCTCTCTGAAAAGAACAAAAATAAAGTTGTCACAAGGATTTAGTCCAGGTTAATTCTGTCCTCTTATCCTCCTACCCTGGACGCTCTCTTTTCATGCCAAGGCCACTGTGTCTGAAACACAAATCCTCAGGAGGGACCACTCTATTGTGAAAGCAAACACAGCAACCCTGGATAGCCCTGGCCTTGGTACGCATTCCCTTTGAGAGATAGAGGTCAAGGAAATCTCTCCTCAACTTCTCAGTCTCCAACAATAGGAAAGGAAACATTAGATCTCTCAAACAATGTCTTTTCACACACACACATACACATTTACATACAGTTTGTTTATATATATGGTTTTGTCTTGCTTTTGTTTTCTTTTACTATAAATAGGAAAATAATCCACTGAGCTAGTTGCCATAAAATAGCCATGAAATCAAGCCATGGGCATAAAGAACTTTAGTTGGCCTGATTTTATTGCTCTTTGAGGTTTGAGGAATCACTGTGGTATGCTGATGGAAAGTTTTCCCCAGTCTGTTATGCTGAGAGGGAATCTATCCTTTCATGTGCCCACCCCTTAAGACTTACAAGGGGCTGAGAGAGATCATTAATTTAATTGAAGATGTTAACTAACTTACTTGACATTTATTGAGTACACTCTAACTAGATGTTTCATGTAAAAAACAAAACAAAACAAGCCCTACACCCAAGACGCCTACAGTCAAATGGGGGTAGCAATCAAAGCACGAACATTTTTGAGTCCGAAAGGCTGGGCGAGGAGCTAAAGATCATTTATGTGAGAAGGTGCAATGCCTGAACAAGCCTTGAATCATATCAAGGAATTTAGTAAAGAAATGGATCAAAGGAAAGAAATATGGATGGTCCAGGAGGAGAGCAGGGACTTTTGTTGAAGCCCTGAGGCACTGGGCAAGTGCAGAAGAGATGAAGGCAGAGTGAGCTGGGAAGCAGTGATGTGATACGGGCAGGCGAGGGTCAGCTCCTGAAGGGCTGTGTACATTTCACCAATGAGACCGGAATCTTTAAAGCACTTTCAACAAGGGCATACAATGATGAACTCTGTGAATGAGCCTGAACCTGGAATGTCTACAATATACCAAGAGTCCCTTTTCCTTAAAGATTATTTGGCATGGTTTTCTCAAGATTTCTGCACTGTCTTTCCAACTCCCACTTCCAGGGCCTGTCTGTGCAGCCGTAGCAGACATTGGTATGCTCTTACAGCGTTCCTTAGTGCTCTGTGTTCTCATCCACCATTTTTTTTTTTGAGACACAGTCTCACTATGTCACCCCCAGTAGAGTGCTGTGGCATCACAGTTCACAGCAACACTCAAACTCATGGGCTTAAGTGATTCTCTTGCCTCAGCCTCCCAAGTAGCTGGGACTGTAGGTGCCCGCCACAGCACCTGGCTATTTTTGTTGTTGTTGTTGTCATTGTTATTTAGCTGGCCTGGGCAGGGTTTGAACCCACCAACCTGTGTGTATGTGGCCGGCACCCTACCCATGGAGCCAGGGGCACTACCTCTCATCCACCATATTCATAAATGCCAATGTTAAACTAAACACTTGTTTTAAGCTAACTCTTCTGTTGTGGCAGCAACCTAAGCCCGCATACCCTGGAGATGGGAGAAGTGGGGAACTCTTCATTGACATCCTCCTGGTGGGGCACAGGCTAATCTTTACCCCCTTTTGTGAGCCACTGAATAAAGCTGAATAGTCCCATGAAGAAAAGTGATATATAAGAAAATAACACTTGGCCAATTTAATTTTCTTGGCCAGCAGAGTTATAACTGCAAACAAATCTTAATTCTAAAAAATAAACAGAAAACATATTGGCCATGAAGGACAAATTATCCAACACACACACCTTATTTCATTAGGAATTTCTTCTTCTTCCTCCTCTTTATTTTTGCTTCTCCAGTAAAAGAATGCCCCTAAAATCAGTGCAATGCAAAAAATGATAATAACTGCACCAGTGCCAATGGCTCCAGCTATTAGTCCAATGTTCCTGGGCTGGGCTGAAAAATATATTTAAAGAGAAGAGAAAGAGAGAAATAGCATATACCCATGCCACTGTATAAACATAGAAGTTTACTGAAGAATCTGCTTAAAATGTACAAAACTGCCTAAAATACTACATCTATATAGCGTATAAAGTTACACTCCCATTAACTTTCTCTATCCCCCATGGCCAGGGTAAGACATTTATTGAATGAATAAACATCAAATGACTGGCACACCTTTTCGAGACTACACCAAGAGCAGAACAGGGGACATGTGGCACCTAAGTCGCCTGATCTGCCCAAAATGAACCCTATAAACCAGTGGGATTCCTTATGACCTCATCCTAGCCAAACTGCTCCCTTTTGCAACTGGAATTGAGACCACCAAGAATGCTAAACTAAAGAGAAATTTTTTGCAGTTTATAACCTACTCAATTAAGCAGATATGAGAAATTAAGAAAAAAAAACACAAAAGAACTTCTTGCTACCCATAAGATCATTACAAATTTTTATAATGCCCATAGTGCTTATATAAAAAAACTGGTTTAGGCTGGGTGTGGTGGTCCATTCCACTAATCCTAGCATTTTGAGAGGGTGAGGCAGAATGATTAGTTGAGATCAGGAGTTTGAGACCAGCCTGAACAAGAGAAAAACTTCCTATTTCTCATAAAAATAGAAAGAAAAAAAAAAGCCAGGTGTGCAGAGATGTGCCACTCAGCCTCAGCTGCTTGGGAAGCTGGGGCAGAAGAATCGCTTGAACCCAGAAGTCTGAGGTTGCAGTAAGCTAGGATGGCAGCACTGCACTGTAACCAGGGTGACAGAGCAAGATTCTGTCTCAAAAAGAAAAGAAAAAAAAGAACCAGCTTGATTCGAATGATCCTAAAGAGAAAGATACTTTGTCACAAAGATTATCATTTTGCCGAGGCTGAAAAGTATACTAAAACATTATAAAACACTTCAATAACGATTCAAACCAAAAGAACTTCTATTTAATCATCAGGACACTTCAAATCAATTAAGCAGGACCGTCCTTCATTTCCTACTTTAACAAAAGTCTTAAGAGTCTCAGACCCAGAGTTGACATCAGAATTTCTTATACTTACGTGAAATAACCTGGAGATCCAGAAGACAGGTGCTGGTTCCAATGGCATTAGAAGCCACGCACTGATACAAACCTGAGGACAGCGCACTGATGTTCCGGATAGTCACTGTTCCCTGGACCTGGTCTGTCACAAAAATAACAGTCACATGAGAACTTGGCAGAAAGAATAAGAAAGCCAAAGACATCAGCAGAAGACTATAAAAACAGATTAATACCGGAGAGCTATTAATAAATTTATTTGGGGGAGGAAGAGAAATTTGGGGTCCTTGAATGTTAAAGACTAAAATCACGACATCACTTTAAAAACCCGAAACTCCCTAAGTAAGAACAATCTTGAAAGTTGATCAGCACATTAGCACGTAAAGTCCTGAATGTCGGTAGCTTTCTCTGAGGACAGTGTGGCTATTGCTCATCCTAGAATTTATGGTCAGTAGCACTGAATTTTAATTTTGAAAAAATGCACAAAAATCAAGTTAAACTTATAGTAATGTTTATTTTATACTCGATGAAGAAATGATCAAGCCTGTACTCTATGGTATAAATTACTACCGTACTCCCTCCCAACAACAATTACACTATTTGTGTTAGCTCAGATCCTCCAAGAAGCAGACACCAAGACAAGCACGAGGCTTACTGGAGGAGGCAGGGAGAGCCTCCGGCCACAGTACAGGCCTGATCTCTGTGAAGCAGAGAAGGAAGGAGGAAGGTTGGATAATCAGAGCCTCAGCACACTGTTAAGGAGTTTCCACCAGGCACATGGGGTGTTCCTGAACCAAAGTCTCCAGTGCAAGAAGCCTTCCCAGGCCCTGCAGACACAGGCCTGCAGTAGCAGCCTCACTGCACCTCCTCACTGGCTGGGAGCAGCTCGGGGAAGCTCAGCCTGGGTGTGAAGCAGTGGGGGGTCCCAAGGCGAAGCAGCTGGGGCTGTCAGTCTATAATGTTCCCACATCAGGAGGTCTGAACGGTACATTTTCAGGGCTTTAGTGTAACCCTACGAGATATGCTTATTATTAATCTCATCAAAGAGTCAAGGAGACTGAAGCTTTAGATGGGTAATAAGATTATACGGCTGGTTGTTAGGAACTGATGATGTTGGATGGAGGGATGTCATACCTTTGAGGTCTAGGCTTCACCCCACCATCAGGCAGGAAAGATAATATATCCAGTTACCTCAACCACTGCAAATAGCTGCAAACTTAGAAAAGCTTTCTAATGACACAAGGAAAATAAATGATTCCGGCAGAGTCCAAATATGCCGGGGCAGCACTTGGAGGTACCCTCACCCTGGGCTGCCTTGTTTTCATATGAACTAAGATGAGCTATCTTGTTTCTGCTGGCAACTTTCCTCTCATAGAACCAAAGGCAGGAACAGAGAGGAGTCAGCAAACACAGACCTGGACACAGGGCATTTATTAATTCAGTCACTTGATAAATAAATATTTACTGAGCACCTCCCTTTGTACTGGTTTTTCTGAGGATGGTGATATAATGATGAACAAGACAGACACAGTCTCTCACCTTAATGAGACAAGTAGGCAAGCTATGGGGAAAGTGCCAGCCAGGGCTAGAGAATACGGGGTGCTGGGAGGACAGAGGAAGGACATTTAATGAGGGACTCAGAAGTAAGTAGAACAAATGCCCCCTTGGAAACCACCCAAAACACAGAAAAGTGCTCAATAAATTAAGGTGATCAATTAATGAATAAAAGGTCTACCTCTCTCTGGTGTCCACTGCATACCCCATCCACTATAGTAAGCCTTAACTATGCCTCTTTTAATCTTTATAACAAGATTATGTTTTATATTCACTACTTTTCAAAGGTGAGAAAGTTCAGAGGAGCTATGCAATTTAAAAGGGGGGTAGGGCAAGAAAGCTACATCTTTTGTCCAAGATCACATAGTACATAAGTAGCGACAGTCTTTAAAATCACGTCTGTCCAAGTCAAAGCTCATGATCACCATAGGTAGACCTGGCTTTCCGGTAAGGCATTTAAAACCATATTGTTCTATAGGATGTAACTACAGAATATCTCCTAACTCTGCGATATACCAATGCTGTCGGTATTAATATTGTAACTAAGCCATCTGCCTACCTCCCTCTTCATTCAAACCATGTCGTAAAGTCATCATTCAAGAAAACCAATCTCTGTACACACTGTTGGTGGTGTCTTTTTTTGTGTTTTTTTTTTTTTTAATCTCGAGTTCCTAAAATTCTAAAAATCTGATGAGCTCAGACCAACCCAGTAATTTTTTTACACTTGTGTAGAGACAATCAGGGAAACTTTAACCAGCTCCCCCAAGCAGCATTCTAGCACGCAGAAAGAGGTAAGCCCTAAAGATTTTGCTTTAAAGTTACTTTTAAAAGGTGAAGTCACTGTTCTTCCTGCGGACTCTTCAGACGCTGATACCACAAGCATGTTCTTTCAGAAAGTATTATTATACGAGGCTGCCATACCATGGCCGAGTTAACCCAGAATGTAATCAGGGAGGAGAAGGACACATTGATAAGGGAGGATTAGCTAGAAACAAAACAGGGTTGTTTGTGCAGTCAGGGCAAAGCAGAGACGGGAGCGACTCCCCGGCACACAGCAGACTGCACGCAGCCACAGAGCGCGTGGCTCGTCCTGAAACTAGCAGGGATAATTCCTCATGCTGTCATTTCACTCGGCTGCTCTAGCACAGAAATAAACTGCTGAAATGAAGTCAGAGAATTTTTTTTTTCACTTTTTTTTATTTTAAAGAATAGGAAACGTTCAAGTATGTGTAATGCATAGTTGGAAAGCTCAAAGGACATCACGCCAGCCCCATCCTACAAGGCTCACAGCAACACTGAATCCCACAGAAGCTGCGCACCTGGTCCGTAACACTCTCGGGAATCAGAGAGAAACCAGTGTAAGTGTCCTTTCCAGTTCCATCCTTTCTCCTCCAGTTCAGAGCGCCGCCTCTGCTGGCTGCCTATTAGATGGTGTATCTGCTTAGACCGTGTGCTCTGGAGACAGAGCCTGCATACAAATCCACACCACCTCTACCCATTCTGTGGCTCTGTGTGTGCAACCTGTTCTTGACCTATGTTTCAGTCTTCTCATCTGTAATGTGGAGCTACCAAGTGCCTACACATCATAGGTTACACACATGAGAACTAAGTAAGACAAACACATAAAAAGCTTAGGATGGTGGCTCGGCACCCATGCTCAGTGGCTAGCACCAGCCACATACACCAGGGCTGGTGGGTGTGAACCCAGCTGGGGCCGGCAAAAGACAACAAGGACAATTACAACAAAAAAATAGCCGGGCGTTGTGGCAGACACCTATAGTCCCAGCTACTTGGGAGGCTGAGGCAAGAGACTCACTTTTAAGCCCAAGAGTTTGAGGTGGCTGTGAGCTGTGATGCCACAGCACACTACCAGGAGCAACATGGTGAGACTGTCTCCAAATAAATAAATATATAAAATAAAGTTTAAAAAAAAAAAAAAGCTTAATATAGTGCCTGGTAATGTTTTCCATGTGGAAATTCTACCCAGGTATTTCTTATAAAATTTATAAATTATTCTGAGTCATGAGAAAAATCAGTCAAAAAATTTGAAAAATGTCTAATGTCTCCAAATTCCCAATAGATATTAATCTTTAGTATTTGAGGAAGAAAGAATTCCTCAACTGTAAATTATTCTGTGTTTTATGTTCTTTTAATAATTAATGACTATAATAATATGCAGTAAACATTTCTTACATAAAGATCTCAGACGTGTTCTGTAAAAAAGATACAATAATGGAAGTATATTACATAAAAATCATGTATTTATAATATGTAAAAAAAAAAAAATGACCGCAGCCTGAAACAGGCATTTGATAATATTGTAAATAAAGGAAACATTTAAATACAAACATTTAAATGTCAAATAAAAATCTATTTAAAAAAACTTAAAGCTAACATCACAAATACTTAATATTTAAACTCTATCACTCTTAAAGGAACACTACTAGATAGCACTGGCCATAAAAAATTTTATTTCCTTTTTGTGTTGATGTTGGAGGATTAAAGTGGAGATGGAGAAGGGATGGGGTGGGGAATCTGTCCCCACTAAAAGAATGTCCAATAGCACCTTCCAGATGGGCAGTGGGATACATGCTGGTTCCTACTCGCTCATTTTATTTAGTCAATAATAAAAACATGTTGTCTGCTTGCCCTGATTTTGATTTTGCCAGTGAAATAGACATTGCTTTTGCCAATTCAGATTTTAAATTCATTTCCGATTTCGTGTCAGTGTATTCCACAGCAACCTCCCTCTCTTCTTCTCTTTGCATTTCTGTCATTAAAGTAATCACACAGATCCCAAAGCTTACAGCAAATATCAAACATTGGAAAACACCAATGCACATTACTGGGCAACATCTGAATATGTCATATTCAAATACCCTGATATTAACAACATTACGTAGAATCGCACATCGACAGTGCCAAGTTAAGGACTTGTTTTGCTTCCAAAACTTATCTTTTGGAATACTATTCTTGGCACTTACGTAAAATATACCATGTGTATAAAAATATTAACATTTATTTGCAAGACGATTTACAGGAATGATTTGCCACTGGCAACACATAAGGCCATCAACACACAGTTATAACTACAGCAACAGCTATAAGCAAGACTAATTGATTAGATCTTGACTGCTTTCTCCTGATTACTTCTGCATTTTCAGAAATGTTGACTCTCCTTTTGCTTTTAACTTGACATCACTGGATTCTTACGAATCAGTATGTCTCTATGTTGACTATGAAGCTTTCTTTTATTTTTTTTTTTGAAGCTTTAATTCTCCTTTACTCCAGAAACGTTACCATCGTATCATCATTTTAATCCTTATCTAGAGGTCCACAGAGATCACTAACCCACTTGCTACCTTTCTCACACAAACCTCTACAAATTCCTTCTGAGTTAAGATGGTTACCACTTATTCAGTGGCTCACAAAAGAATCTGGATGAAATCTGACTCTTCTGAGTCTCAATATCAATCAAGTCTCATATCTTATTGATTTTTGTCCTCAGTCGCTCTTGAATCCTACCCTCCTCCTATCCCTTCTCCATCCCTATTTCCAGGGACTAAGTTCAGACCCTCTTCATTTCCTGAAGCGTTTTCTTCCACAGTGTCCCATTTATGACCTAGTTGCCAATCTTTCACACTGACTGCTGATATTATTTGTACAATGCACAATCTGGCTATCTTCTCTGGCTTTATAAATGTTGGTCAGTATGTAGTATCCACTGTCTCGAAGATAACATCCTAAATCCTTGAATGTTAAATAAAGCCTTTTTACAATCCAGACCTAAGCTTACCAAGTTCTTCTCTGGCCAAACCCCTATGAACTTTTGTGTCAGCTTCATAGATCTTCTCGGTTAAAAATGTCAAACTTTCACACTTGCAAAATTTTGCATGTAGGGTTCCCTCTATTTAAAACACTCACTTTTTACCTCGTAAAACTTCTATCAATCATTTAAAGATCCTTTCTGTTCAGAATCTACTTCCCCATAAAGTATTCCTGGACTTCTCAAGAAGAATTAATATCTCTACCTTCAATTTCATAGCACTATACATCTTTTCACAGCATTAATCTGTAGTTCTATGATTATATCTTTATATCTATCTCCTCTGCGAGACAGTGAGCTCTGAGACGGGAGATGTTTCTTTATATTTGCATTTCTCCACCTTCCCCACACTCTACCCTACATTAGTCGTACAGAATAAGTGTTGTGTATGTGGATGTACTTGTGGACACACACATATATACATTTAAAGAATATATGTATAAATAAATGAATACAGTTACAATAATCACTGGCATTTAATCTTTCAAAGAAGAAGGACTACTAAACATCATATGAGACTTGCTTCTTCATGTCAGAAGGCAAAAAAGAATGGAAAAAAACTTGTCTTCAGTTAGAATAACATTTTGATAAAGCAGAAACAAGCACTCATTTACTCAGCAACTTATGTGAGTGAAAACTTTTCTGGAAGGGAAACAGTAGTGAGGGTTCAAGAAGAGGATGAAGATTCCCAGGTCTTCCAAGCACAACAAAGGAATGGGAGCCCGTGTATCAGCAGACTTCAGGCAAACCTGGTCTCACCTCTATACTTTGGCCTTCTCCTTCATAACATGCTAATGTATGGTTGACACAGAAGAGCGTCTTACAACGATATATAAGACCCTCTCCTGTGCCAGCCATGACCTCCAAAGTTCTACACAGAGTTTCCAAGTAATCAGGCAAATTAATCATCTCTTTTTACTGTATTAAATTATAAAAGGATGAGAACAACCAAGGACTTCTTAGAAACCATGAAGAAGAAGTGCATATTTTAGGAAAAGTTAACCACTACTAAGGAAAATAAATGTATTATTTTACATTTACCAAAGTAAAAGAATAGGAAATTAACTGCCATTATTTGCACATACGTTTAAATACATATTTTAAGGTTCTCTGTATTTCTTCAATGTGTGAAGGTTATTCTCTCTATGGGAGTCAAAAAGAAGATTTTTTTTTTCTAAGTATATAAGCCTCAGCCTTTCTTGCAGTGTTCAAGTTGTACTGAACCATCGTGAGAAGTAGTTCTGCTGATCTTCATCCTCGGTTGCCAAGAGCCTGCATGATTTGGAGAGCGAGTGTCATTCCAGAGAGAAATCACCCTGTTTACAGACAGGACCTCGAACAGGTTACTCCTTCAGTTGAAAGAAGAACTAGAATTCATCCACTTGTTCAAGTGATAGTAATCACTGAAATAGCTAATATTTACTGAGAATTTATTATGTACAAAGTACTACTTTAAAAAATTATGACTAACTCATTTATTCATCTCAGCATTCCAGGAGATTGATTTTTTTAGATCTCTGAGTTTCAGGTAGATTTTTAAGTCCTCTGTGAAAACAGAAGTTCACAAACCTGGGCTACATTTATGTGTGGAGTCTGATTTTACTTTGTACATATGGTATAGGATTTTACAAGCCAAAAATGTTAATGTAACAATCTATCTCAAATTGGTAAAAAAAAAAAAAAAAGGAGGGGTGGGTAGGCAGGGGCTATTGCCAGAAACAAAAACAGCAACAACAAAAAAACACAACCCACAGCCTAAGGCCAACTACAGAAAAACAATGCAGACAAAGGGTATATATGAAGAAATGACAACCATGGAGTACTATTCGAATAACCATAAGAAGATGGAGACTTTACACCTTTTGTATTAACCTGGATGGAGTTGAAGATCATTCTCCCTAGTAAAGTATGGCAATAATGGAAAAGCAAGTATCCAATGTCCTCAATACTAATATGAAATCAACAGATGAACAACTACATGCCCATACAAGAGAAAAACCCAATAAAATCCAAGTGGGGATGAGGAGGCGGGGGAAAGAGAGAGGGAAAAGAAGGAAGGGAGGAGGATGATTAACATGCTCTGACCTAACTGGCCAACATAAGGGTAGATGGCACATCTCCTAGGTGAAGAGCTCAACTACAACTTGGACTTTACCTAACACACACACACACACACACAAACAGTGTAACCTAATCATTAGTACCCTCATATTAATTCTGAAATAAAAAATACATATGTAAAAGAACATTGCCACAAAAGTTTTAAAATTCAATGTAAAGGCAGATTGAACAGCACTCAGAGCAAAAGAGAGAAATGCAATCTGGAAGATAAAAAACAACAACAAATTACTAGAATGCTGCACAGAAAGATAAAGGAATTTCAAGATAAGCAAGGGATTAAAATGTACTATTTAAAATTAAAAGCTACACCAAGAGCTAGTAGGGAAGAATAGAGAAAACAGAAAAGAAGGCTGTATTCAGAGACATAACAACTATGAATTTTTCAGAACTGACAAAGGGCACAATCTCTCTATTTAGAAAGCACTATAAGCCCATGGCAAGAGAAGTAAAAACACATACCTAAAAATATTGTAGGATACATCAAATACCAAGTAAAAGAAAATCTGAAAAACAAATAGAAGAAAAATACCAATTCCCACAAATAGATCAACAGCAGATTTCTCAATAGTAACAACCAAGGTCAGAAGAAAATGAAGTGATATTTCCAAATTCTTGGAAAAATAACTGATAATCAAGCATTCTATACTCAGCTAAACTGCATTCAAGAGTATGGGAAAAAACAAAGGTATTTTCAGAAAAACCTGAGAACATTTACCACCCACAGACCATCAATGTCATATACCTCCTAAAGGGTGAGTGTCTTAGTAGTGAGAATGTGAGACACAGAAAAAATGAGTGTGATGAAGGAAGGAATGTGGAACCAAGAAACAGGCAAACTTTGGGTAAATCCAACTACAACTGACAATAAATATAACAACAACAATGGGGATGGCTAATGATGGGGAAAGTTAAAAATGATGTGGACAAACCCACTAAAGCCAAGGAAATTAACAGAATTTCAGCAAAGAAAGATACAGAAGTCTAAAACATGCGAGAGAAGCCGAGTCAAGCTAAGAATCAATGAAAAGGCCCAACAAATGGCTAATAGGAGAAAACAGGATTTGTGAGAGGAAAATGCACAGACGGTGGACAGTAGAAGAAGTTAAAGCTCTCTAGAGGTATTTTTACTTCTAGACTACATTAAATTCTTACATACTTAAGAATACGCTAAGAGAAATATAATTGTTTCTTAAAGAAGAAGAAAGATTATAAGGGACACTCAAATCATCAGTAGAAGGTATGGGGGGGGGAGTAAATCAAAATAAGTAAGAGAAGTAGATCAAAGAAAGTAAGATCAAATAAGATCTTAGACATTTACTTAACTATAATCATAATTAATCGAAATGGATTCAAACAGTCAAAGGCTAGAAGCTCTAAGATTGCAGACTGAAAACCAAATTAAATCCAGATATCAACAGTTTATGGAAGATACACCCAAAACATAAAGCAGGGAAAGCTGAAAGCCAATGAACCGTGAAACAGAAACGTACCAACAAGATTTAATCAAAGAAAGCTACTGGAGCTTTTAATTTTAATAAGTAAACTAATGCAAAAAGCATAATAAGCATAGAGAACCCATTGTACGTAACAAACCCATAAGCACCTGGTGATAGAGGCTCAAGACGCATTCATTAAAATCAGCAGAATGGTAAGAACTGACAAATCCACAATCTTACCATGTGATTTTTAAACACAACTTTCTCATAAAATAGCCAAAGCAGATAAAATATGGATAAAGACAGAGTACTGAATAATACAGTTACCAAGTTTTACATGCAATGTCTGACTATATCCTAGCACATGCCACTGGACATAATCGCTCTATTTACTCTCGGCCTTGTGCACTGTACTCCAAACACAGGGACATCTGATGTCAAGGCCTTCGTACATTCATTGGTTCTCCGGCAATGCCTTCCAGCCCCATGTTCACGTGGCTCATTCCTCTATTATTTTTAAAAGTTTGCCAGAATATCATCCTTAGAGTCTTACCCTAAGTACCTACTTGAAAACTGCAGCTCTTCATTTCCTAACCTATCTACTGCTGTACCCTGATCTATTTTATCCCCATAGAACTTATTACTTAAATTTAGAAAATTCTGCAATTGATCAAATATATTCAGTTTCTATTCACTAGAACAGTGATTTTTCAACCAGTGTGCCACGAGAGGGTCTTAGGTAGGCTGCAAACATTTTTTAAGATTAATTATTTTCAAAAGAAGTCCAAAGCACAGCAGGTGTAGTCTTTTTTAATTTTTGCTCTTAGTGTGCTGTAGAAGTTTAACTACAGGTTTAAGTGTTCTCTACAAAGGGAAGGATATTTGTCCTCTTCAGTGATGTCTCTCCAGCACCTAGAACAGTGTCTGTCACCTGGTACTTGCTCAACTAATGTTTGTTAAATGGACGAAGTACAGAAATTGATGCAAACATATAGATTTGGCCAGAGGTCGCTCTTTCAAACTAGTCCCTACATATTAAAAAAAATTTCTAATCCCAAAATATTACTACCCTGTCACCAGCTAGAATTCTGGGATGCCTTCTCTTGGGTTCAAATATTCTTTCCCCAGAAAATGCACCATGATTTTATATGAAATAATTATAATTATGAAAGTACATCTTTTAAGAAAAATATCAAAGTTATTTTAAGATTATATGCTATTTTGAGATCTACTTTATTGTTTGATGAAAATATTTCAAATTGTATATGAAAACGCCACACTGTACTCCATGACTGTATTAGTATACACAGGCTATCATTTAATTAAAAAAAAGAGGCAAATTTTGCAGGTTTTTTATTATTTCAGATTAATATGAGGGTAAAACGATTGGGTTACATTGTTTAATTTCTAAGGTAAAGTTCAAGTTGCAGTTGAGCCCTTTACCCAAGGGGTATGCTAGTACCTTATATTGTGCACATTAGCTTAAACTAAAAATCTAACTCGCCTAATGTGCATTATGATAGAAAATGTTATCCAAAGTAATTCTGATAATCAATCCAGAGTTTGAATTATAAAGACAAAAGTTTTCATGTTTGGCATTAAAGTTCACTTTTATACCTTCCACACCAAAGAATATTTAAGTTGCAAAGAGGGTACCAAGAGCTTTGACTGATACACACTTATGCAGAAACAAAGAGATATCAAAGGCTCTTTCTACAGATATTCCTCAACTTACATACAAAAAAGCACTGTCAAATTTCATTTGTAATTCCAAACTCCATCCAGTATTCCACAGAATCTTATAAATATAAATCGTGGAATGTTAATGTGGTCATACAGGACTTTGAAGATGATATTCTTAACCCCCTTATTTAAAAAAAAAACCATAGGCCCAGAGAGGTGAGCTGTTACAGAAATAGTTATGGGAAAATCTGGAATCTGGTTTTTAATATTCAAGAGAAGAACTTTTATAACCATGCCCCTTACAATGGTAAGATTAACAAATCAGTCTACCAAAAAAAAGCTATTTCGCCAACAGTGTGGCTGAAACATTTAGCAATGAGTATTGCAGTCATCATTATTAAAGCAACCCAAAAGTTATATTGAAAAGAAGGTTTTATTAATAATGAATTGAAAGATGATAGGAAGGTCCGTCAATATTTCTGTTGGGACTCCTAACGAAAACTTACAGGTTCCGTCGAGTCTTATGGCCCTGGTTCTGTAATATGTACGTCTTTACCACAGAACCCAGGATTTTCCTTTTCCATGACAAGCATGTACCATCAATACGATTCAAACTCATCAGGCATAATGAAGGTCACTGGGGCCTCTCCATTACCTGCTAACTCTGCATATTTAAATTAAGATTTGTAAATCTGCCCAGAGATACTATAAGAAGCACTTTCTGTATTAGAGATGAAGTAACACTGGAGGCTGCTAAATTTTATTTTCTTGAAACAGAAGGGTTTTTAAAAATAATTCTATAATTTTCCCTCATTGGTTTTCATAAAATCTCCTCAGCTTTTCAAGGATGTTTCCTTTAAAATCAAATTTAAATAGCTGGCTTTACAGGCAAAAGCCACCATGACACTAAGGCCTCCTCCATCTTCACCTGTCTGATATGATCATTTCCTCTATCGCCCGGGATTGGAGGCCTTTTCCTGTTCTCCTTCCTGTCTTCCTTATGTAATAATATTTGAGGCTGAAAATAGCAGAATTAACTCTCTCATGACTGTTGAAATTTCACCTCTTAAAATAGGCAGTGTCTCATGCAGGAAGTAGGTTCTCTTCTCAGAAACTTCAAGAATTGTCATAAGAGTTAACTCAAAGCTCTCACTGAGCTATTTTAAATAGTTACTTGAATGAAACAGAACTTCCATACATAATTAGCACTGGCTGAGATGTATTTCAGAAAGGCAACATACAGCAGAGAAAGAAAATGTTTTATTCACTTTAAAGCTGAAAACACAAATGAACCAGAAAGCTTTTTCAGTAGTTACAGGGTATTATTTTTCAAAATCTATTAAAGCTAATTACTTAATGAAGCTTAGAATCAGAATTTTTCATGGTAACTAATAACATGGGTAAAGTAGCACTGTACATACCCTGAGTGGCTGTTGGAGGTAGTTTGAGGGTATTGTCTAACTTCTCCCAAAGGTAAGTTGGCCGAGGAATGCCTTCCTCTGAGCTACAGAGCAGGATGACATCGCTGCCAAGATCCTGGGATCCTTGGATTTGGCAGTGTGGGGCAGAAGGGGGAACTATAATAGGAAGAGTAAGCAATAAAGTACACATTTACTGTGAGCCAAGTGATGACGGCGGAGACATCAACATTCAGTACACTGGAGCCTCAGATAACATTGTTTTGGGGACGTACCAGGAGACAATCTCATGGCTGAAGCCAGAGGGTCATTATAATACCAATTCACAAGGACTGGGCACAGGAACAGGGCCTACAACTTCAGTGGGAGTGGGCAAGGAGCAAATAGGTAATACGGGGTTACGCTCATTGACTACATTTTTAAGATCTCTAATGGCCTTAGTTTTACTCTGCTTCCTCTAAAGAATTCTCAAGACCCTTCATGTCAACACATTCCCTATAAAATCATTGTTAAAAGAAGTCACTTTCAGAGGCTATTCCAGGGAAAAGCAACATACCCTAACTATTCTCTGGCTAAGACCACCTTAACAAGGTCCTGTGTTACTTTGCAAACACAAACCAGAGAGACACTTTATGCCAAATTCTGCATTATGTCAGGGAAAGCTAGAATACGGTTCAAGTAAGGGGGGGATTGCTTACAGTAAGACAGATAAGAACAAAAAGAGGATGAAAGAAAAATTACCAAAAAAGAACACTAACAGAATATAGTGCTTATGTGTAGTAAAAAGCAAGCAAATAAAAATACAAACTAAGCCCAGGCTTTAAATCTCCTATCAGGGAAGGTAGGTAGAATTTAAGTTCAAATGGTGATACATTTGCAATGCTAATGACTTTTCAATAAATATGTTTACCCTTTCAAAAATGAATAAATGAATCAATGAAAAATGAATGCAGAGTCCACAGAGGAATCAGGAGACAGGGGATGGGGGAAGAAAGAACAATGAAAGGGCACAGAGAGGAAGAGTAAAAACCTCTTAGAGAATCCTAACTGCTGTGACTGGGTAAACAATTCCCTCAATTTACAACTTTGACATGGCCACGATGCTATGGTGAAAAAAACAAAATAGGTAGCATTAATTATTAAAAAAAAAAAATTAAAGGCTTTTTCCTTCCTTTAAAAAAATCGAAAAAATAAATGAGCTTGGATAAGGTGGAAAGCCAGCTACCTAACTTATAGGTATAAGCAATCAGAATAATATTTAATTCCATTATCCCTCTGTACTCAGCACTCAAAAAGATTTTGAGAACAGAAATCACCAGCCTGGTCCTTAGTTTTCTTATTCTGTCTAAAGGCTAGAGAAAAGGACACCCTGGTTTAGAGCATATTCTTGCCCAAGGGGGAATCATAACAAGAATCCCCAACACCTGTATTCTCAAGTGACTCAACAAGACAAAAGGATTAGACGGGAATGCTGGGCAAGGACTAAGGGGGTAGATTCTGAGAGCCGGGTGCAAGGAAGGAGAATCAAGAGGATAGGCCTCCTCTAAGCACGTTCTCCATCTCCCCAAATGAACTGAATTTGGCTATCTCTGCAAGTGTCCATTTAGAGAGCATTGTTTTATTTCAGAGACAGAAGAGCTGAGAAATAAAACATGTTTAAAATGAATACAGTTTAGTGTGAGACAGCCTAACAGCCTGGTATAATGAGAACAGTGATGGCTTGAATAAGGTCTAAATTTTGGTGTGAACTTTACTGTTGTTCATTGTCTATAAAATCTGGGAAAAGGCCCTGAATCTATTTAGTCTCAGCATCTAGTTGATATTTATTGTTTAAGCAAGAATACTTTTTTAGAGTAAACGGAGGCATTATTAAAATTATGCCAGGCCAAGAGGTGCAGGCTGAGAACTGTGTGAGCCTGTTTAGTCTGACGCATAAATGAAGTGACAGTGCTGCCCCCATACATGCTGAGACTTCTGCTTCACATCATACCTACAATTAAAAAACCTTGATTCAATTTGCTCTCAACGGTAAGCTCTGTCCTGTAGAAGCTTGAGAAAATGAGAGGGCATTTTTTTCTTTTTTTGAGACAGAGCCTCAAGCTATCACTGTGGGTAGAGTGCTGTGCCATCACAGCTCACAGCAACCTCAAACTCCTGGGCTCAAGCGAGTCTCTTGCCTCAGCCTCCCAGGTAGCTGGGACTACAGGCGCCCGCCACAATGCCCGGCTATTTTTTTTTTTTTTTGGTTGCAGCCATCATTGTTGTTTGGTGGGCCGGGCTGGATTCGAACTCGCCACCTTAGGTGTACGTGGCTGATGCCTTAGCCACTTGAGCCACAGGCGCCAAGCCAAGAGGGCACTTTTGATGGTATTTTATACCACCTTTCTCCACCTTCAGAAAAAGTCATTGAAGTAGCTAGCTTTAGAGACTGCCTGAATGAGAACAGGAGTGTGAAGGCTGCATAAGAAGCCTGGACCGTGGACCAGAGCTGGAGCTGAGAGAAGATGGAAAGAGTGTGGAAGGAAGGGCAGGAGCAAGTGTGCTCCATAAGAGATTTTTGTTTGTTTGTTTAATTGGAGAATAGGGCATATGACTTTATTTAACATTTATACACAAGACCCCTCTAATTTCCCAAAGAGGTGTAGGGATGGAGAAATAAACACCACATGTGCTCACTTTCAAAACTTGGAACTAATTCACAGGAGAGTCTTTTTTTTTTTTCCTCATAGGAGGTTCTTAAGTAAAGCCGAAGGCACCTGGAACACTTCTGCCACTCACCTAACACCGTGAGACCAGTGACCCCGATGTTCCTGCCCCCTCTGTCTGGGAGGTTGTTGACCAGACACTGGTAGGTCCCTGTGTCTGACAGCTGAGTGTTATTAATGAAGATGGAGACGTTGGTGGCTGGCATGGTGCCTGTAAATCCTACCCTACCGTGGAACCGGGGGGCACCATCAAACATCTGTCCACCCTGATACAGGATGACCTGCAAAAGAAAGCAAAATGAGTAAGTGGGCCCTGGTATGCCCTCCTGGGCACGTAACGGTAACTATCTAGGAGACAGGAATGAATGTTGCTGCACTGAATGCTGGAAAATTCTATTTCTAATTCGAGAGTTGTCACCAACTTTTTATTATCACACCTATCCATAGGTATCTTGGGGTTCTAAATTCTCACACACCCTATCAGAATAACATTTCTTCCTTACCTAACTTATCAGAACACAGAAAATGTCTTTAAAACTACCCTATTATCAGCCAATAAATATTTTACCAGTTCAAAAAATTAATTTCAAAAGAAAAAGTTTTTAAAATATTAGCACTGCCATTCTCAGGCTTATTAAATCACACAGTGATAGACCATAGCTACAGACAGAACATAAATGTCATAAAAGGGAGAGTTATAAGTCCACGATTGCTGTTCTTATTTCAATTTCTATTATCAAAGTTAAATATTCATGGGAGAGGACTCAGAAGGGTGTGGAAGAAAATCCCTCTGAGCTGAGAATGGGGGACTCAGCTCTACTCAGGCTCTCCCTGTTAATGTTTGGATAACTACAGTCAAGTTCTTTCTTTTATGTCTGTCAGATTCCATCCTTGACTCCTAAAAAGATTAGGTTGAACAAAATGATCTTGAGGGCTCAGTCAAACCACAAAAATCCCATGGGTTCTGTTAAATCCCATGGGTTCTGTTGAATCCCATATTAGAAAATATAGCTTACCAAGTATTTTCAGTTAGAAACAAGTTCACTGAAGCACAAAAGTTTCACAAAAGGTATATTATCATTACGAATAAAGGTTTAGCTATTATATAGTTTCCTGAGCATTATTTTCTGCAGTGGGAGCTATAAATTATGGGTCTTTTTCCTATAACGGATACGGCTTTGGGGAGTAGCTTCCATTTTCACATATATTCTTTCACACTCTAATTTACATAAGACTCTTCCAGTCTGGCAAATATGCCTAGTTGTGTTTATTTTAAAATACTTGTGAAATCAACTAAACAAACCAAGTATCATAACACTACCCTGTTACTTCCTTACTACTGTCATCTGATAGTATAATCGCAGCCACCTGTGTTAGTGCCTGCCCTTCTGTCGTCTTTATTTTTTCTATCTTGGTGTTTTCCTGTCAGTAACGTTTCTGATAAAGTTCCAGAAGGATCCCCTTAACATGGATTAGATTTTTTAAGGGACTTTTTAGAAAAGATATGTGACTTCTGATAGCTGACCAGTAATGCAGAGGAGGAGGACCTGAAACAGCACAGCACCCTGAAAATGCCACCTTCTCCTAGAAATCAGACGTATGCTCAGGAGCCTTCCCTGCCCATCTCCTCCCAGAGGATTAACATGTCAGTGATGGCACAGGACGGAACAGAAGTACCTGTTCAGGCTGGTTGGCATTGGAGAGAGGAATGACCATCCAAATGACATTGAGGTTGATGAGGGCAGCACTGGTGGTGAAAGTGCAGGGCAGGACTGCCGTCTGGCCCCGGGCCACCTGGATACTCCCAGGGCTCTCTGACACTTCCAGGGATGCTGCAACACCTACAGAAGAAGGAACAGGGAGGTTATGTGCTCGCCCCTTCCCAGCGGTCCAAACCCCTTCAGAAAGGCTTATGTGTTTTACATTATAACACTATTCTTGATAAAGTGAGCAGACTCACGTGACAGTCTTACTAAACAACTGCTGACAAGTCACTGAGTCAAAATAACAAAATTGGCTCACCTCTGTACCTCTTGGAAACTACAGCTGAAAAACATTAGAAGGCTGTTTACTCTCTTTTGTAAGACACCATCTGGTATTTGCCCAGACTCAAATACAGCATGGGAGAATTCAACTGGCAGGGCTCGCGCCAAACTTGCAGAGTTGATGAAAGATGAGAAATAGATCGATTTTTTTTAAGTATCATTACAATAGCACACCATGAAATTACATGTTTATGTATAAATCTAACAAAGTACAATGTAGCTTCTATATGCTATACTATTAGAAAAGACAATCTAATTTTAAAATGGGCAAAAGATTTCCATAGACCTTTCAACAAGGGCTTATAAGCACGTGGCAAGATCCTCAATATCATTAATCAGTGGGCAGATACACATTAAAACCACAGTAAGAGGCCACCATACATCTACTGGAATGGCAATAACCCAGAGAAAATGTAGAGAGACTCAAATTTCATATATTGCTGGTAAAATGGTACAGCTGCTTTGGAAAACAGTTTCAGTTTCTTAAAAAGTTAAAACATAAATATACCATACGACTTAGCAACTCCATTTCCCAGGAATCTGCCCAAGTAAAATGAACATTTATGTCCAGCAAGGACTTGTCTGTGAATATGATAGCAGCATTATTCCTATCATGCCCCCAGTGGGGAAGAACACAAATATTCATCAACTGGTCAACAGATAAACAAATGTGATCCATACATGCAACAGAATAGTCTCCAGAGATAAAAAGCTTCAAACTACTGACACATGTTACAGCATGAATGTACCTCTCAAAAGCATTTCACTGAATGAAAAAGTCCAGACACAAAACACTGCACAATCTATGATTCCACATACATGAAATGTCTAGAAAAGGCAAATCTACAGAGACAAGACACAGATTAGTGGCTGCCTGTGGCTAAAAAGGAGTGAGCAGAGAATGTCACCCCCAAGATCAGTGGAACTTTTAAGGGTGATAGAAAACTTCTAAAACCAGGTTGTTGTGATGGCAATACAACTCTGTAAGTCTAGCAGAAATCACTGAATTTTATACTTTAAGGGGATGAATTTGCAGAATATAAATTATACCTCAAGAACACCGTTAAAATTCAAAAAAGAAGAAAACTGAATCACCAGAGCCAACTCCTGGGAAGTCAAAATAACTGTTATCTCTTCTGCAAAGAATGCCTGCCTCCCTGGGACTATGGAACCGCACGGAAATAACAGGACATTAAAACAGGACAGTGAACCCCTACGAAGAGGTTGTTCTACATCATGAAAAATACATTAGGTCTATGGCAGTACCTCAAACTACTCTGAAGTCATAGTATCTCAATTCTCCCCAAAACGTTAACTCACTAGCTCGGTTAGGATTATAATTGGTTTAAAAAATAAATGTACATAACACCTTCCTTCTACAGAACTTCATGTTCTTCCCACACAGTCTGATGACGTTCTCAGGAGTTTAATTTGCAGAATAAAATGTTTCATAAAATAAGCCATCTGTGACAGATAGCACAAAAAAGCCTTGGATAATATCAGGAAAAGCCTCTCAGTTTTAAAAAGGAAGTTGAAAGGCCCTCAGAAGCAGAAAGGGAAGGTTATTAGACGGTGGAGAGGCAATGAACAGAAGGACGGGAGTATATTTGTTATAACGACACCGCGAAGTTAGGAACATTGCTACTAGAGATATTTTTAAGATTAAGTATGGGAGGCAACCTGGCAACAGAGAACCTCCATCACCGCATCCTTCAAACAATACTGCAAGTTAGAAGTGAGTTTGATCCCCTGAACTGTGCAGGATGACGCGTACCGTCCACCACCGAGTCCCTGCTTCTAAGCTGAACTCACACAATCTTTGACACGAATTTTAAAAAGAAAACAAATGACCAACTTGTACTAAAATGAAAGAGAAAGATGTAGATGAGAAAAATGGCCACGACAGAGCAAGCAGAGGACGAGCGTGTCTCAGAATGGGGTGGGAGCTGGAAACAGCAGGTCTGCTGGCACAGCACAAGCCTCTGGGCAGCAAAAGCTCCGAAGGCCGCTCCTATTTATTTCACATTCTTCCATGGGGTTAACCCTGAAATCTCAATTTTTGAGACAGCTGCGTAAGAAATATTCTAAAGGAGTTGCTTTCGGAACTTGTCAAGATGTGGACTTGAAGCTGGACAGATCTGATTTGCAATTTGGCTCTTTCACGTAATTAGCTGTGTGGCCCCAAACAGGTCCCTTAGTCTGCGAGTCTGCTGCTTCCTCTGTGTAACAGAGCCACATAGTGTTACCGCGTCATCAGAGGGTGTGATGAGGGCAGCACAATGAGGGCTACCACCACTACTGCTTTACTAGCCACCACTGGGGTACACTGGCCACACCAAGCCACACTAAGCTATATGTACATTGGACGATTAAGTTTGCAAACTCATCCTGGGAAAAGTGCTAAATACCTGATTGCTGAATATCACCACAGTCACCTTTAAAGTAAGCCCCCCGCCCCCGACTTTGGGAAGCTATGCAGCAACACCAGTACCTAGTCCACCCTTCAAAGAACTTTTCCTAGGATGAGTTTGAGAACATAACTGCATTGCCAGATCTCATACAATGATATCTCTGATGGGTACTCCAGAAAAAGAGTTCCAAAACTGCTCTGAAGGGTAGACTAGGTGCTGGCATCAGTTCAGACTTCCCAAGGGGAGTTTCAATGGTGACTGTAGTGATATTCAGCAATGAGGTTACAGTACTTTTTCTAGGATGAGTTCCAAAACTTGACGTCTGACCTTGTGTATACACACACGCACGCGTACACACACACACACACACGGAGAGAGCTAATAGTCAATTCTGTGAGGTATCTAAAGACACTATCTCCATTTTATGGATGAAACTGAGGCCCAGGGAGAATTAAAGCCAACTCAAGATAAGTCACACAGTCACATAGCGAGAAAGCAGCAAGGTCTGTATTCAAACCCAGGCAGTTTGCTGATGGAGAACAAACACTTAACTACTACACATAACTCCTATAAAGCTTTCCATAAATTTTCATTATTATCACTGCTATATCATGTGATTACAAAATCTAAAACCAGAATGGACTTTTGCATAAAATCTTCAGAAATTCCTCCTACTTCTTGCTTCTGAATCTACAAATCAGTTTTAATCTGCTTCACCCATATCTCCTTTTAGATTACAGGAGTTTATCTAAAACCAAACCCTTCCTGCGAGCTTTGAATTCCATGCTAATAGTTCTCCTTAGTCTTTGCAGGGACCTCCTGGTGGCTGCATGACACTTGCAATCCTTCTCGGACTCTTAGTAGCATCTAACAGAAATGACCTTTCCCCCTTTTTGAAACATCTTTCCCGTAGCCCCCAGCAACATAAGTCACTTCTGGTTTTCCTCCTATCTGTTTGGACACTTTTTCTCAGTCTCTTTGGCTGCTTCACCCTTATCCATGTGGCTACTGAATGTTGGTATTTCTCAAAGGGCTGTTTTGACTTCTTATTCTAAACTCTCTTCCTACAGAATCTTATCTACTACGCCATGAATTCATTTCTCATTCACATGCTAATGATTCCAAATGTACATTCTTACCCAAACTTCTCTTACATCCGAGTGTCTCCTGGACATCACCTTGTGGCTATCTCAAAGGTACCTCCAAGGTCTACTTGTCCAGGACCAAACCCTTCCCTTCTGGGCTGGCCTCCCCTGCATATTCTGGCTTCTTTCTGATGTTCCCTATGGTAGTGAATGGCTCAAACGAGACCAAGCTGGACAAGCCGGGAATTTATTTAGACATCTTCCTTAACTCCTGCTCTCCATTACCTCCCCAACCCAACCAAATCTGATACATTTTACCAACCAAATTTCCCTTGACTTCCTGAATAAGAGCCTTTGTGCTCTGTCCTGTCTTTCTTTGTCTGGTTTGCTTTGTTCCAAACTCCAGAATCCTTAAGTAGAAACCTACTCATCCTTCAGATTAGCCCAATTCTCACCTTCTCACAGAAAAGCCTCCCTGACCTCTCAGTCTAGGTCAGGGTGTCACCAAGCACTGTGAGAACACTGTCTGAGCTTGTAATTGTGCCTTCATTAGTGTGATTGTTTCATGTATCTTCACCAGTCGACTGCAAGCACTAAGAAACCACATTAACCAAAACTTAACGAATATCTGATGTTAAATTGATCTAATCTAATTCCTTCAATTCCCACATGAAATTACCAGGCGCAAAGAGATAGGCTTACCTAAGGTCTTAAGATCTGGACCTGCATCTTCTGATTTCTCATAAGGTATGTTTGTTTCCTACCATGCCAAACTCTACAGCAGAACGTAGCTCAGAAAACAAGTGGTGAGAATACCAGCATTCGTGTTATCATTAGGGTTAAAGGATATTTATTTATCAACAGGATTGATACTGAGCAACAAAAACTCAATTTATCTGTACATATACCTGCCCTACTCTGGTTACACATCTAACACAGAAAGGCTGTTTTTATCTTTAGCTGCCAGAATTCTCTATGGAACAGGATTTTAAAAGAAAGTCATCTAAGACTCTAAGAAGACATTAGATATTAGATATCAAACAGAGTTTTAAGATAAACTACCCTATAGAATTTGTGCGAAGAAAATAGCTGAAAATTAATTATATAACTTCAAGGACTACGCAGAAAATAAATGAGTCTGGGAGTATAACCCTGTAAAAGAGGCTTTGTGGAAAGAACTTTCAAATTAGAGCTGTGGTACACTGTGAGTCCCACCCTGAAAAAGGACCTCATTCATTAAATGCACTGGGGCAAAAAATGCCCTAGTATTTCCTAGTGGATCAGATGTGAACACACATACGACGATTCTGCAACAGCTCTTAGGTTCCGCATTGAGGGCTCCCTAATGGGACCTCAGCACAGGGACGCTGCAGGCAGATCTCTGATTCCTGGAGTGAGCATCACTGGCATTCTGGGAACCACACATCAAATTCTGTATATAAATAAAGATTTTCTTGTTTTGCCTTATTTTTCAATTCTGAGTGATAAGAAAAGTTGTATAACCTGCTTTAGTTTTCACATAGGGAAAGAAGAGCTGGCTCTCAAATAAATGTAAAGGGATATGTAAGAATAAAGTTGCTCTGTGATCATGCTCAGGACTCCTCCTCAATACATCAACTGAACTCAGTATAATTAAAAGTTTCCTAGACAGAGTGAAGAGGAGGGAAATGGGTGTTTTTCATCTAAATCAATGGTTCTCAGCCTTCCTAAGGCCTCGATGTATTTTCATTGTTACAAAGGGGTCATGACCCACAGGTTGAGAACCGCTCATCTAAATGCTTATTTTTTTTCCCCATCCTATAAAAAAACAACTAAAAGCCCTATTTACTTCTAAAGTGTATTGCTATGCTTAAAATTAGGCAGGAATTTAAACTTTAATGCTAAATGCGGGATTAAAAATTCACTTAAAGGATCTTATAATGTGCAATATTTACATGTAAAATGCACAATTGAAGAGTTGAATTGACAACATTTTGCAGACCTGAGTCTTTTCTCAGTACTTTTACCCAAGAAAAATTAAGTCAGATCATAAATTGTGAATGACTCTTAGCAATTACATTAAAAAGACATAAAGTACATGGCCATATTTCCTCTGAGGAGTTGAAATCATAAATTACCAGTGGTCTGTACTTTCTTTAGATCCCTGTTTCCCAAGATTTAAACATTAAGAAATCCACCTTATTTCAAACCAAGAAGTATGTATCAGGAGAAAAGAAGCTGGTAACATAGAATCCTTAAAGGTCCTAAGAGTGACCATCCATACAACACAGCCAAGAGAACAGACAGAAGATGTTTCACAGTAACCTGCATACTGCTATACTCAAATAACATGAACTCATCAGAGCTAGAACATTGGAAATTCACAATGCCCAAAAAATCCAACAGAGATTTCAAAACAGAATATACTCTGGTGTCTATGAAACCAGTGCTTATCTTTCAGAATGGGTCCCACTGTCAGATACTTGCCTGGGGTAACATCAGCAAAGCATCAAAGGACTTTATGGTACTTTGGGGAGACACATTTTGTCCTTTTGCCCAAAATTTAAATATCAGCAGTCACAAAGTGCTTATTGCCTTATATCATTCCCACACAAATTTATTAAAATTAAGTTTTATAATTCCATCAGACTGAAATAAATTTCAAAAAATAAAAATTCTACATTCATACTCCTAGTTTTCTGAAGGAAAAATTAAGGAATAGCACAATTCCCTAATACTGTAACAATTTTTTAAACAAATAACTCCTCCTTCATATTTTAACCAAGTTTTAAAAGATTAAATAATCTAAACTTTATACTTATGTGATCTTTCAAAAAACTTCCATGTGGAGGGTGGCGTGCTGGGCACACAAGTGCAGGGAAGAATCATGCTAGTCTATCCCATGATCAAAAAGTGGACAAACAAGGCGTGTGAGGCTCTCACCCCTCTCTCAAAAAGTGGACAAACAAGGCGTGTGAGGCTCTCTTATCTTATGGCTGCGAGAAGTTCCACCATTCCTGTGAAAGAAACTCAAAAGAGAATCCGTCAGTGAACAGAAAATTACAAAGTTCTGGTCAGCAATTCTTACTGACCTGGGAACTACAAAAAAAAAAGTTTCTTACTTATGGAGTGGATTATAGTATGTTTTGGGAGACAGAAAAAAAGGTGCCATGGGCCTTTTTGGTTGAGGAACATCTGGATCACAGGAATCAGCACAGCCAGCTTGATCTTGAATGGCTACTGGAATGTTCAGCACCAAGGGACAGATGCCCTGGAGTTGTGGAGTTGTGGAGGGGGTTAGACGGGTGCCAGCAGCCTCATCACCCCCATAAGATGGATACCATGTGCCACCAACTTGTACCAGGGGACTGTGTAAGATAAAAGATGAAAGGACAAAAAGATGAGAATATCATAACTCTGACATGATGACAGGCACCATTACTCTTAGATTGGAACAGGACAATATGAGAACGAAGGGGCCAAGTACTGCCATGATGGGCGTTCACTAGCTAAGCGCTGTGACAAACTGTTTTTCTTATCCATTAGCTGCTAGATCTGTATTATGTTACCTTGTTGTTATTTAACTGCCCTTTATGTTACCTATTTACTAAACCACTAAATTGCAAGGTTCACTTCTGTAAAAGAGGTCATCATGACCCTGTGCTCGCTTTTTGCTTCTTGTGCCAACTTTCTTTTTGCTTCTAATTGCTAACTTTCAGCCCACCTGTTTGGCCCTTTGCCAACTTTCAGACTAGAAAAACCCCAACTTCAGACCCCTCAGTGCTCTCTCACTTAGTCTGCTTTAGACTTTGCTGAGACAGCCCCCTGGTTAATAAAAGACTCCTTTTTGAAATTCTAAAAAAAAAAACTTCCATGTGAACTAAAAAGTATATTTATATTAACTGAAATTAAATTATGTTTTGGACATTTGCAAAGAAACTAAATGAAATGAAGAGTAACATCTGGTTAATTCTATCAATGCAGATGGCTATGGCTCTATTACATATTGATCATCTACATCAATCAATTTACAAGATCACTGCCAAATCTCTACTTCATTTATGCCATATCATCCAATACATTTTGTTGTTAGGGTACAAATCTAGGCTACCGTAAAATTACATATCTTTATTTTCTTGCCAAAGCATTAAATACTCATCCCTTAGTCTGTGTTCCACGGTTTTTATGGTACTACAGAACTACACTTCCTCTCTGGATGTTAGCTCAATGCCTTCTCATCGACTTCATCCCTCCAACCACAACCATTTCTCAGGGACCATCCCAAGGTCAAACAGCATGCCTTACACTGAACCATGCTTGCTCTTTAATTATCACTCTTTTTAGTAACTTTTCAAAAGATTAAATATATATATATATATATATATAAACACATACACATATACATACATACATACACACACACATTTGACAGTTACATTCCATGGTGTATATATATATATATATTATGTGTGTGCCATTTACTTAGCAACATCTCCTAACACTCGGTGTGCACTTTGTCAGAATTCTCTTCAGCAAGTCACCTATTACTATCACTTTCTCTTGATTTCATACCTGGCTATGGGCTTAGGTATTCTATTCCCCTTTTGAATACCCTTGCAGTGGTGATGAAACAGGTGACAGATAATTTATATACATATTTTGTCTGGCTCATATTATATGACCCACTCAAGAGTTTTAAATAATTTTAAATTACTTATAATCAACTAACACAAAAACCTAGATCACCAACTTACCTTTAAAACCATAAAAGTTAACAACATTGGGTCTATATTTCACATGGCAGTTATCAGTGCTGCCCCTTTAGACAAAGCCTGAGCTCTCTACATTGCCAGAACCCTGTAACATAGTCCACTGTGTTGTCACGTTACCTGGCTGACTCCTGTTACCTGTGCTTGCAAACCCTTTCTTAAAGTTAAGTGAGCAATGGGGTGATAATTAGGTATAAGGAAACAAGGCACAAAGCAAAACCAGCTTTGGCAGTGTTATGAGGGACATGATACCGTGATTGGTACCATATTCCAAATTCACTTCAGAAAAGGCAAAAAGAAGCAATTCCTTGAACAAGGGCCACCATGGTTTATGACAGAAGATCTTATTCACATCCAGGCTGTAAGTGATTATGTTGAGAATCAGTATTTGACCAGAGTCGCCTATAGGCTGGACAGCTGCTCCTGAGACAGCTGTCATAAGATGCTTGTCAAAAAATATACCAAATAGAATTTGTGTCTGGCATGTCCAAATGGACCTCCCCTCTTGGTAGGGAGTTGGAGAAAGCAACAGCACGTGAAAACGAAGAGTTAGATCACTGTAACAGGCATAAAGAAGGATAATAAATAATGATAAAGGGGTCAATTCATCAAGAACATAACAGTCCTGTGTATGAATCTAACAACAGAGCTTCAGAGTATAGGGAGGAAAGACTGACAGAATAGAAAGAAGAAAAACCCACAATTAAAGTGCTGGAGACTGCAACACTTTCCTGTCATAATTCACAGAATAGATAAAATCAGTAAACATACAAAAGACACAAACAACACTACCCATGAACTTCATGTAAGTGAGAATTTTAGGACATTCTACCCAACAACAAAGAATATACATTATTTTCAAGTGGACATGGAACATTCGCCAAGACAAACCATGTTTTGGACTATAACATAAACTTTAAAAAATGTAAAAGAATTAAAATTATATAAATAATGTGAATTAAACTAGAATTCACTTAATAGGAAAAAAAATCTAGAAAGCCATCATATGGGGCAGTGCCTGTGGCTCAGGGAATAGGGCACTAGCCCCATATACCAAGGGTGGCAGGTTCAAACCCAGCGCTGGCCAAACTACAACAACCAAAAAAAAAAAAAATAACTGAGTGTTGTGTCAGTGACCTGTAGTCCCAGCTACTCGGGAGGCTGAGGCAAGAGAATCTCCTAAGCCCAGGAGTTGGAGGTTGCTGTGAACTGTGATACCACAGCACTCTACTGAGGGTGATAAAGTGAGACTTTGTCTCAAAAAAAAAAAAAAAGAAAGCCATCATATATTTTTTAAAACCTACTTCTAAATAATTTATGGGTCAAAGAAAAAATTATAAGAAAAATTCGAAAACATTTTTGAATATGAAAACACAATATACCAAAACTGATGGTAAGCAACCAAAGCATTCCTGAGAGGAAACCTTAATAGCACCTAAATGCTCATATTAGAAAATAATGAACGTTTATAATCATTTACCTACATTTCCACCTTCAGAAACTAGAAAAAGAAAAAGCAAGTTACATCAAATGCAAGCTAGAAGAAGAAAAGTATACGGCAGAATTCAATAAAAATGAAGGCAAAAAAAAAAAAATAGATAAGTCAATGAAATCAAAAGCTCCTTCTCTGGGAAGCTAAAAAAAGTGATAAATTCTTAACCAAACTAATCAAAAACAAAAAAGAGAAGGCACATATTACCAATTATCAGGTATGAAGAGGAAACATAATTACAGATCCTACAGATGTCACAAGTCAAATGAAGAGATACTGCCAATATCAGTAACTTAGCCATCATTAGACCTAAAAGACTACACTCCTCTCATCAGAATCAAGGCAAGAATGTCTGCGTTTGCCATTTCTATTCAACACGGAAGTCCTAGCCACTGTAATAAGGCCAGAATAAAAAACAAAAGACATACGAGTTGAATAGGAAAAAGTAAAAGTGTTTTTTAATTCATTGTAAAATACAGATAACATATGTATTTACAATAAACATTTTTACAAGTCTACAAAAAAACAATTACTTCTAATAAATGAATTCAGCCAGGTTGCAGAAATCAAGGACAATATATTATACAAAGACCAAGCATACTTCTATACAGTAGCTTTGAAAGTTAAAATTTTAAAATGATACCATTTATAACATGAAAGTCATGAAATATGTAGGGATAACTCCAGCAAAATATGTGTAAGGTCTGTAAAATCAAAATTATAAAACTTGCCTGAGAGAAATCTAAGGACTTAAATAAATGGAAAAGATAAGTTGTGGTCAGTAATGTCAAGATGTCAAGTCTACTCAAATTTACCCAAGATTTTGCAGAAATAAGCAAACTGCTTCTAAAATTTATGTATAAGTGAAGATTAAAATAGCCAAATTTTACAAAGAAAAAAATTATAAAGTAATCAATATAAATTGATATTGACAAAAGAACAGATACATAGTCCAGAAATAGATCCACACATATATGGTCAAATAATTTCTAACAGAAATATCAAAGTGATTCAGTGGCAAATGTATACACTTTTCAAAAAAAAAATAGTCCTGGAAAAAACAATATTGACCTCCACGTGCAAAACTATTTACTTTTAGGCTAGGCACAGTGGCACACATCTGTAATCCTAGTGCTGTGGGAGGCCAAGGCAGGTGGCCTGCCCAAGCTCAGGAGTTTGAGACCAGCCTGAGCAAAAGTGACACCCTATTTCTACTAAAAATAGAAAAACTAGCCAAGTGCAGTGATGGGCACCTGTAGTCCCAGCTACTCAGAGGCTGAGGCAAGAGGATCCCTTGAGCCCAAGAGTTTGAAGTTGCTGTGAGCTAGGATACCACAGCACTCTACCCAGGGTGACAGAATGAGATTCTATCTCAAAAAATCAAAACAAAACAAACCAAAAAAATACCTTTATACTCTTATTCATATTAAAAAAAACTCAAAACAGATTTTAAAAAAATTAAACATAACAAGATATATAACATTTCCATAGGAAAATATAGGAGAAAATCTATGACTTTTCTAGGGTTAGGAAAAGGCTTCAGGGATACGGTGCACAATGTGGAACCATTCAAAACTTGATAAACTAGATGTCATTAAAATTAATAGTTTCTTGTCTTTGACAGCTACTATTAAAAAGATAAAAATATATGCTGTAGTTTGAGGGAAAGTATTTTCAAAACACATGAAGTACTTGTATGTGTACTTCATAAAGAACTCTTACAATTCAATAAAACAAATTCTCCAGTTTTCATAAAGCAAAAAATAAACAGATATGTCACTACAGAAAACATACAAGTAAGTAAGACCATGAGAAAATATTCCTTTTCATTAAGTTCAACAGGGAACTTAAAACTGCATTCAGATACTATAAAACATTAACTGGAATGAGTTACATTAAAATGACTGGCAATACCAAGAGTTGGTAAGAATGTTGAGCAACTCTGACTCAGGCATTTCTGGAAGAAATGCAGTGTACTACTGTCGTTTGGGAACATTTTCATAGTTTCTTGCAAAATTAAATAAATATACACTTAACAATATCATCTGGCAATCCCAGTCTGACGTATTTATCAAGGAGAAATAAAAATATATACCCACAAGAGACCTATATACAAATGTTCACAGCATCTGTATGTACAATAGTCAAAAAACTAGAAACAACCCAAATGTCTATCAGCTTGCAAATGGATGTAACCATTGTTCTGGCCGTACAGTGGAACAAGTCACCTATGAACAAAAGGGAACAAAGGACAGACGTACCATGGGTAAGTATCCAAGGCAGTATGCTAGGCGAAGTAACCCACAAACAAAAGACTATATACTGAATGCATCTGCTTTTTTAAAAAAAAATGTATATTACGGAAAAGGCAAAACTATAGGGGCATAAAACAAATCGGCGGTTGCCAGATGCTCCAGCTGGAATGAGGAAGAGAATAACCACATACGGGCACGAGGGAACTCTCTGGAGTGACAGAAATATTCTACATCATGGTCATGGTAGTGAACACAAGACTGTAAACATCTGTCAAAACACAACAAAAAACAATACCTAAAAAGGGGGATTTTATTGTATGTAAAATATACAGAAATCTGATTTTTTAACAACCAGGCTGAGGCTCATAGAACACTGACATGGCTTGAGAAACAAGCTGAAGGCTCCTCTAAGAAAACATCCAGAACGACGCTGTAGAACCGGCTTGATGAGATCACTGCTGCAGCTGTCCCTGGTGCCAGACCCCCAAATGCCAGAACTTTACTGCCACTGCTTAGATGTCAGCTCTGCATCAGACACTCAACCCTCCCCACTACCAAGCTGCAAAATCATCCTCTTCTGCTCCTGTCTGTGTAGCCGCAGAAGCTCAGCATGTACCTGAAAGCCCGTTCCTTCATGTTGTTCTTCCTTCCAAGTCATGGACTTACCTGGGAGATCCTCTGTCTCAGCTGTACAACGTGCTAGAAATTTCAGTTCTCACCTCTACCACTGGGAAGGTGGACTCACAATGTGGGAATTTCTCCAAATATTTACATTTCTCAAAATAGAATGGCCAGCCATGGACGAACGTCAGTGACCACAGCAAGCAGTAAATGAAAGTGTTGAAAAAAACCATCTCCTCCTTCCTCTCCCCCATCTCTTCTAAGCCTGTCTTTGTCAAGTTCTCCATATTCCCTTACCTCGCGTTCTTTGCAAGGTGGAAAGCTGAAACTACTAAAGCCCTCTGGGCTTCCTGTCTCTGATGAAGATGGCACTCACTGAGGAAGGGACACTGGAAGAGGGGATGTGGGTGGGGCTGCCCTTGACCCTGAGAGAGGAGAAATGAGACTACTGGGAGGGGTGTGGAAGTTGTCCAAGTTCCTTGACAAGAGGGGCTCTACTTTGCTCAGAGGACAAAGCAAATAAATGCACCTCAAAGAGGATGGCTGTCCTGGACACTGGTGCTCTGTCATCACAAGATTCCCAGGTTCTACAAGGCACAGAAGCTGGAGAGCAGTAAGATTCAAAGGACCTGTTGGCTTGACCAAGGGGAATGACAACAGTCTCTCCACAGGCCAGAGACGTCCCCAGCATTTTGGATCTATGAGAGGGAGGCCTTGCAGTGTGGAGGAGGGGGCTCTAATAATTGGCAATAAATTAGGATAAACAGACAGTTTTTACAAACCTTTGTGGGACCCAGGAATGATGAACATTTTACAAATATTCTTAAAGCCCCAAAGATTAGATGAAAATATTGTTTTCCATCTCTGTGCTTTTAAACTTCAGAAGTCATAGCTTAAAGATAGCAGGGGATGGGAAGAGAAAACTGGCAGAATCTACGGGCTATTCTTTCAGTGTTCCAGGATTGCCTTTTATTACACTGATAACCCTTTAGTCAAAATATAAATTCCTTGGTGCTTAGCAGTCTAAAGAATTTCTGAAAATCACAGCTTTTAACTTGGATAATGACTAGGCTAGGAAGAATGTATTACGTATTTTTTCTTTCCTAGTTTAGTTTTTACTTTGTTTACAGAGTACTTTAATTTATACTTTGATAGGCCTTTCTGACATTGTCTGTGGCAGTCAGGTCATCAGCCTGAAGATTTATATTGGGAAATGCCATCTAGAGTTTCCAGATGGCGAAAGGCCAGATAAATGGCCTTTGCTGTTAAACACAACCATGTACTCTCAACTTCACCACTTGGTTGAATACAGCTCCACTTGGCTATAATGAGCGAGCTCCATTTGTTTAATGAAGCATTCATACGACAAAAGTGGCTACATCAACAAGTAGGGTTATTTATGAACAAATAAAGCCATCTGAAGCTATCAGGAAGGATGTTATATTCTCAAGCCAATTAAATTCTTTCTAAAACTGGCTCAACTGAAATATTTTATTCTTGTTCACCAATAGCATTGCCTCTTTCCAAACACTATTTTTAATTTTTTTTTTATTTTTAGATATATTTGTGTCAGTAGTAGTTTAGCTTGTAATTAGTTTAAAGCATTCTTCCATTTCCAACAAGAAATGACAGGAGTCTGGTTATGTATCATTTTGGAAGCGCTTTTGCTTAGAAGTCTGGGAATACAGAGGGAGGTAAGACTGCCTTATAATTAGGTCCTGACACAATGTATCCAAGTAACTGACAGGAACGTGACTTCTGCCTATCCTTCCAGCCAGTCTTAGAGCACTTTGTCCCACAGTGAACTTTTCTCAAGTTCAGCATATACTTTACTCTCCCACCTCAAGACTTATATGGTCTATTTTATCTTGAAATAACAGAGAAATATACATACACACATACTATGTACAAACACACCTGATCCTTCTCTCACTCATTCTTCAGATACCAAAATTTTGCTGGCCTCCAAAACAGGTTACATGTCCCTTTTAAGTGTCCTCATGTCCTTGAAATAGTCATGACATTTAAAATTATCTTATATGTCTTTCTTAGATTTTACGTATAACCTATATTCTCAAGTCCCAGCACACAAAGACCATAATACAGCAAATTTCCAATATGTAGTTGATGTAATCATCAAGAACTTATGTGCCAATTATCATTCTAAGAAATTTACATAAAGCTAGCAACAAACAAGACAGAGAAGTGGTATGATTATTAATCATATGTTACACATGAGGACGCTGAGGCCCAGAGATGGAGCTGGGATTAACCGATGTCGCTGTGACTCCAGATCCCTTCCTAGCTCCCACCCCATAGAGCCTCTAAGTAAAGCCAAGCAGAGCATAAGACCCAGAGTCCAGGTGTGGCTACTGACTAGCTGTGTAGCCTTGGGCATGATCCTTAAATTCTTTGAACCTTAGTTGTCTTGGCAATTTTAATAAAAGTGCTAAAAATGCCTACTTTAAAGGATCACTTTGAAAGATGTATGTTAAAGAGCTTCAAGGTACAAATGAGGTTTATAATAAATAGTAACTGAATCTGATCTCAGGAAAATAACTTAAAGTTATTAATAATAAGCAGTAAGAAACAGAGAAGAAGAAAGAAAATAGTATATATTCACCTAGACTCACACACTTGTGCCAGTGGCATGAAACTTCTCAAGAAAATTATGGTTTCAACGCAGACCTACAGCTATGATATTTTTATTATTAAACGTGATATAAAGTTACTTATTTCAACACAGACCTACAGCTATGATATTTTTATTATTAAACGTGATATAAAGTTACTCTTAAGCATATTTTTTAAAAAGCTTAATTTGGTACTCGAGTTACTAATAAACATCTATGTGCTCCAACCCCTGAGTAAAAAGCCAAAAGACTTGATATTTCCTACAACAAAGCAGCAGGGAAATTCAAAAATGAAACATAAAGGGAAAAATAGAAAAGAAACACTAGAAACCAAAAGCTGGCAGAAAATAAAAAGATGGATCTAAATGAAATGAATGGCAGAGCATGAAGAATAATCAAGGAAAGACTGGAGGAAGGTAAGGGGCATAGAGGGCCCTGCATTGTTGACAGCATCTGATCCACCGATTAGTGTTATTTCTAAGCAGATTAACCAAATCCCAACTGTTCTACATCAGGTCCTTTCTCTAAGCGTCTCCTACCTCACATTGACAAATAAAAAACAAACAACATTTTAAACACACAAATAAAATCAAAAGAAAAAAACCTACCCATGCAAACACACATGTGCCGGGTTGGTGATTCGCCCTGATAATGTGTATGCCTTATTCTCTCCTCCCATTCTGTGCCTGTATTAAAAATGATGAAAGTGATAAAGCTTCAAAGAAGTAAAAAGGAAGAGAATTAGCTCCTCTTTGTAAGTTCTAAATATAGCACCAAACCCTCCTCCCCTCAGCAACAGGCACAGAAGTCCTGAAGATCACTGCACGAGGGTGGATAGGGTGCAAGATGGTGTGCTGGGGGCTGTTCATCTCTGTCCCAGATACAGCGAAGAACTTGTAACCTTATTATGCTTCTCCCTATCGTAACCTTCTCCATAGCAACCGAAAAACCATGGTAGCGAAAAATAGATGGGGAGATAAAAAAATATACATCCAGTACTAACCACTGGTTAAACACACACACTTATATATAGAAATCCTGCAAAACCGCTGAATTCAGCAATGGTTTAAAAAAAAAAAATCACACATTCTCCCTGAAATATCATACGACAGTGGAAGACTACTCACCAAAAATAGGAATTAAACCAACATAGTATTAATGTTATTTTTCTATAGCATTTATATTCGTAATATAGCATTTTACAACAGATTTAAACTCTAAGATGAGCTCACTCTACTAAAAAAAAAAAAAAA